>NC_061122.1:22776292-22801986 GCF_002878395.1 Capsicum annuum | reverse complement strand
TAAGTTATAGTCGATATGAAGATACCACTACTTATACCCTTGGTTAATAATAAATGGAATAGTGGTTTGGTTGTATGGTAATGGTTTTAACTGGAGAATAATGGCGGGGTATGATAGCTAACCATAAAGGTATGGGTCTAATGAACGGACACTAGAAACTCATGTTTTCCAACATGAGAATTGGTCATGGCAACCATACATGAAACTTACGGGGTACATGGGAATCCCCTAAGTACACTTGTACATATGTATCATGGAGAGCGAAGGGTACTTGGGAGTCCCCTACTCCTATGGTATCTCAGTTTATGTGGCTACAAGCATCAGGGCCTGTTTAGGGGGTTACACTGGGCCATATATCCCGTGGGTGGTTCTAGAATGGTTAAGCTACACATACCCAGGTTAATGGTTTTTAGAGCATGCTAAACTTGGATCCCTCTCCCGACATGGATTATATATATGTATGGTTGCATATGCATATGGTTGGTTACTTGGTTTTGAAAGTTGGCATTATTTTATCTCTATCCTAAGTACATGCCACTAACCCATCTTTGGGCGGCTGTATCCCCATGCGATATAGGAACCGGCCATTCTATTCCTCTTGCTTAGTGATTGAATTTAGGATTAGATCAGTTGGATTGAAGTGGTGAGCTTCCATATTCCAGAAGGCTCCATTTCACATCATGGATGTCTTTACATACTTTGGTTATTTCATGGATATTGGTTTTGGCTATGGTTGGGGGCATGTTTCAATCGAATATTATTTTACTTTCAGTTAGAGGCTTTGTGGAAGTACTATGGGTTGGTATGATCGGTGTTGGTATTAGTGTCAGCCTTAGTATTTGCATTGGTATTGGGGCCGACATCGTTGGATTGTATTTATGATTGTTCCATCCTTCTACGTTATGGACTCATACTTAGTTATTGTTTTGGTTTTGGCATGGTTATTGGTTTGTATTAGACGGTTGGATGTGTTTGGTTTGGTCACGGTTATAGACTTATCCTAGAGTCTAGAATTGTACAAATATGCTATCTTATTATATGCTCAGAATTCAGTTGGCTCAGTGTATGTCCTTAGAGGTTGGATTGGGTAATGGGGATGGTCCCCAGTCCTGGTTGGACTTGGGATGCCCATTATGACAAGGCCCCAGTTCAGGTCATGTTATGTTGGTATCAGAGCTTTAGGTTCAAGGTCAATTGGGAAGTCCAGAAAACCGTATTGAGTAGTGTCTCTTTTAGGGTTGGGTAGATCACTATACTCATAAGAGATAGTCTACAAGACATTTAGGAATATTTTTCTTTTTTGGTGTTCTATTTTTAAGATGGAGTCTAAGTCCTGGAAATCTTCTCTAATTCCTATTTTTCTGCTTTTCAGATCATGCCTTGAATCCTTTTACTTTTACTAGTGTAAAGGTGGAGGAAGATCCTTAGGATTTTCTGGATAAGATAGAAAATATCTTCAGGGTTATGTAGGCTTTCAATGTGGAATGAGTGAATTTTGCTGCCTATCAGCTAAAGGATGTGACATACTAGTGGTATGAGGAATAGGATCAAGCAAGGGGTGAGGTTGATGAGTCTTCTCTATGGGAGACTTTCTTTGATGCTTTTTTGAACCGCTTCTTTCCTCAGAAGTTGAGAAAAGCAAAAGTAGAGAAATTTGTTAATCTGAAATAGAGGAAGATATCGGTTAAGGAGTAAAGTTCACTTCAAGACTATCTCGGGATTTTATCCTTTAAAGCAAAATTGGATTGCTGATCAAGGACATAGATATCTCTAGATTGGTAGTTCATATGCAATAGGTGGAGGAGAAAATGACAAAGTAGAATAAGATAGGGGAAAGACAGGGTAAGAAGTTTAGATTCTCTGAAAGGGTAGGCAATAACAGAGTGGTCGGGATGGTGGTATATGGTCAAAGAATAAGTGGGGGAGTTTTGGTTCTTTATCTGCAGCTAGTTCTCCCTTACCTGAAGTAGTCGGCTGATAGGCACAGCAGGGTGTCGATAACTTCAGGGCACAAGTTGCCCAATCTCAGCCTAGTTGGGCTCAGTCGGCCTCATTATGCCCTTCTTGTAAAATCTATGGTCATTTATATCAGGGTTTCTTTGATGAGAGGAGGGAAAAGTGTTTCAAATATGGTCATCCAGGCCATATGCTTAAAAACTATTTGGTTGGTAAGGTTGCTTTAGGGGAGATAAGGTTCTGGTTGCCTCTTTATTTACTCCTACACCAAAGGGTGCTGCTTCTGCATCTGTTTCTGCTTTTGGTATCGGCACAGGCTAAAATCAGTTATATACTATTGCATTTCGACAGGAGTTTGATGAATCGCCTAATGTTATGATTGGTACGTTACAACTCTTTTCTCGTGACATGTATTGTTTACTTAATCCTAGGCTACTCTCTCTTATGTAATCCCATTTATGGCTGTGTATTTTGTTTTGATCCCAAGGTTATTTCAGATCCTTTTTTTGTTTCTATCCTAGTAGGTGACTTTGTGGTTGCTAAAAGAGTCTATAGGGTGTGTGTGGTATCTATTGGTAATAAGAAGACTTTGGTGGATTTTTTTAAATTAGATATGAAAGTTTTTGATGTTATTCTGGGTATGGATTGGTTATACTCATGCTACGTGCCCTTAGATTATCGGACCTATAAGGTTATCTTTAGGTTTCTAGGTGAACCAGTTATTGAGTAGGATGGTGGTTCCCTAGCTCTTAAGGAAAGGTTTATATCATATATTAAAGATAGTGTCTCTATTATTTAGTCTAGGTTAAAGATTCTAACTCGGAAGGTCCTTCTTTGCATTCGGTTCCAGTGGTGAATAATTTTCCTGAGGTCTTCCTAGATGATCTTCCTAGTGTTTCTCCAGATAGGGAGATTGAGTTTGGGATTGATTTGGTTTTGGACACTCATCCAATATCTATTCCTCCTTATAGAATGGTTCGACTGAGTTGAGGGAACTCAAGGAGCAACTTAAAGATCTTTTGGATAAGGGTTTCATCCATCCTAGTGTATCCTCATAGGGTGTACCAGTGTTATTCGTGAATAAAAAGGATAGTTCCTTTTAGATGTGCATCGACTATCGGTAATTGAATATTGAATAAGTTGACGGTTAAGAACAAGTTTCCTCTTCCAAGGATAGATGACTTATTTGATCATTTGGAAGGTGTTAAATTATTTTCTAAATAGATCTTAGGTCTGGGTATCATCAACATAAGATTAGAGAGATGGATATCCCTAAGACAGCTTTCAATACCTGGTATAGGCACTTTGAGTTCTTGTTTTTGTCATTTGTTTAACTAATGCCCCAACGACATTCATGTATTTGATGAATAGGGTTTTTCATTGGTTTCTGGATATTTTTGTCATTGTGTTCATTGATGACATCCTGGTATATTCAAAAAAGAGGTGGATCATGCCAATCACCTCTGTGTCGTGTTACAGACCTTGAAAGAGCAACAGTTGATGTCAAATTCTTAAAATACAAATTCTGGTTGAACACTTTCATTTTTATGAGTCATATCATTTCTAGTGAGGGGATCATGGTGGATTATCAAAAGGTTGCGGTGGTTAAAAAATGGCCTAGACCCGAGAATCCAACCGATATTCAGAGCTTCTTGGGCTTAGTTGGGTATTATAGGAGGTTTGTGGAAAATTTTTCGACTATAGCTGCCCCATTGACTAAGTTGACTCAGAAGAAGGTAAAGTTTTCTTGGTCGAATTTTTGTGAGGGTAGTTTCAAGAAGCTGAAGGATAAGCTAACTTCAGCTCCGATTTTGACTTTGCCTGAAGGCAATGAAGGGTTTGTGGTTTATTATGATATGTCTCAGATGGGACTTGGTTGTGATTTGATGCAACATAGGAAGGTGATAGCCTATGCTTCTAGGAATTTAAAGGTACATGAGAAGAACTATCCTACTCTTGATTTAGAGTTCTTAGCAATGGTATTTCATTGAAAATCTGGTGGCATTATATGTATGGAGTGCATGTGAACATCTTTTCTGACCACAAGAGTCTACAGTATGTGTTTACTGAAAAAAGCTTAATCTTCGGCAGAGTAGATGGCTTGAACTTCTCAAAGAATAAGATATAAGTCTTCACTACCACCCAAGTAAGGATAAAGTAGTTGCTGATGCTCTTAGCAGGTTATCCATGGGGAGTTTAGCTTATGTGAATAAAGAGAAGCAAGAATTGGTGAAGGATATTCACCGCTTGACTAATCTTGGAGTTTGACTTTTGGACTACGATAATGGTGGTATGTTGGTAAAAGAAGTGGTTCAGTCGTCTCTTAGTTCAGAGATCAAGGAGAAGCAAATGCTAGATCCTGTCTTAATCAAAATCAAGGGTGATGTAGGTGGAAAAAGGTGATAGTATTTGAGATTAGGTACTAAGGGATATTATGTGTTCCTGACATCGATGGTTTATAAAAGAAGATATTGGCTGCGGTACATTTACATTGTTCATCCCATTTCAATAAAAATGCATCATAATCTTAAGGAGATGTATTGGTGGAATGGTATGAAGAAGGATATGGCTGATTTTGTGGCCAAACATATAGTGTTTCAACAAGTAAAAGTTGAGCACATGAGGCCCGAAGGGTTGTATTAAGGAATTGAATTTCCTGAATTAAAATATGAGGTGGTCAATATGAAATTTTTTACTGGTCTTCCTCGGTCTCAAAATCAATGAAATTTAGTTTGGGTCATCATAGATAGGATAACAAAGGCGACTCACTTTTTGCCAGTGAGGACTAACTTTTTGGCTGAGGATTATACGAGGTTGTATCTTTATGAGATTGTGAAGCTGCATGGGGTACCTGCTTTGATTATCTCCGATCTTGGTACGCAATTTGATCTTACTTCTGGCGGTCCTTTTAGAAAAGGTTGGGGACTAAGGCTAGTCTGAGTATATCTTTCTACCCACAGACGGATGGGAAAGCAGAAAAGATTATTCATACATTGGAGGGTATGCTTCATGCATATGTTATTTATTATAGTGGTAATTAGGTTGAGCATCTACCTCTTATAGAGTTTGCTTACAACAATAGTTACCATTCTAGCACTGGGATGGCCCCTTTTAAGGCATAGTATGGTAGGAGGTGTAGATATCATATTAGGTGGTTTGATCTTGGTGAAGCGGATATATTTGGCCTGAATTTTGTTTATTAGGTTATGGAAAAGGTAAAGGTGATCCAAAATAGGATTAAGGCTACCCAAAATCATCAAAAGTCCTATACAGACGTGAGGTGAAGGGATTTGGAGTTTGAGGTTGGGGATAGGGTGTTCCTGAAGGTGTCTCCTATGAAGAGAGTAATGTGGTTTGGGAAAAAAGAAAAGCTCAGTCCCTGGTATGGTTGTCCTTATGTGATTTTGAGGAGGGTTGGTATGTGGCGTATGAATTAGAGCTGCAGTCTAGTTTAAGCTCCGTTTATCCAGTATTCCATGTCTCTATGTTGAGAAAGTGTATAGGTGATCTTTTATTGGTTGTTCCTTTGTAAGGATTGGGTATCTTGGATTCTTTATCTTATGAAAAGATCCAATTGAGATCTTGGATCGGCAGGTTTGTCGGTTGCGGACCAAGGATGTGGCCTTGATTAAGGTTTTATTGTGGAACCACAAAGTGGAAGAGGCTACTTGGGAAGAGAAAGAGGACATAATTTCCAAGAATCCGCATTGGTTTTCATCTCCGTATATTCATGCGGAAGGTATCTGTTCTTGATCACATCTTTATTTTCTAAGTTTGTTAAAGGAAGGATTGATTCCTTGGTATTTTATTTTCTGTCTTAAAGGTAAAAGTAGAGACATTTAGGGGTTTAAATTGTGCTATGCTAGTGCTGCCTTGTCCGTCATTCGGGGATGAATGATCCTAGTGGGGGAGACTAAAACACCCTGGGTTTTGACCCTTAGAAATTTTCTCATTTTTGGATTTTGGATATCATACGTGTTAGGGTACTTCTTGTATGATAGGGTACGACTAGGATAGTCTTGGTCGTATATTGTTAAGTGTTGGGTGGTGAGGGTTAGTTTATTTCTATCCAAGGTATAGTTGGAATATACATGACATATGATGAGTTACAAGTGGTATGATGGTGAGTTGTACATTGCCCTAAGTTTGGTCTAGGTGATTCTATTCTTCCTAGGGTACGATTTCAGGGTACTAGTTGTATAGCTGGGTATGGTTTGGCCCTTGGTGGTCATATGTTGGATAGTGTTAGGTCCAAGGTGAGGTCTAGGGTATGAGATAGGGTACCACTCATACCTTAGGGTATGGTTGAGGTGGGGTGATCGTACCATCTTGCGATAATTTTAAGCATTTTAAGTTGGGGGTAGTCTGGACATTTCCCCTTTTAACCTCTTAAGGCCCCATGACTTATCTCATTCTTGGGATATCATTAAACCTATTTGCAATTACTTAAACTCTCTTAAAAACTCTTTAATTCTATCAAGGCTCTTGGGTCAAGGAAGGCTAGGATTTCATCAATAGGATCAATTTGGGGCTTGTAAAGGGTGATCAATTTGGGGCTTGTAAAGGGTGATTTCTCTCCATCATCTTCTTAATCTAAGGCATGTACTTTTTCCCTCATTGTTAGTTCCAAGCAAAGGCATGATTTATGACTTGTTTTCATGGCATAATTGTTGTATGGTTTTGAGTTTTCAATTATATGTTGGGGATTTTGGCTTTAGTGGTTGGTTATGGTTTTCCCATATCTTTTACTTATGGTTCTTACATTATAAAAGTGGCTTGGACATTTGTTGAATGGGAATGGCTAATTGGTAATTGGTTTTGGCTTTGGAAACACTATGCCCCAACATGTTTGATAAAATGCCTATGAGAATGTTTTTGGGTTAAATTGTTGGACTTCTATTGATCTACTGTATGATATAACTTGGTAATGGAACCGTAAGTGGTATAAGTGGTTTAAATGGTTTGTAATGGTTAAATGGTAAGGTGTTAGAGGTAATGGTTGTGGTTTAATTGAGCATCCTTGTGGGGTACAATGGAATCCCCCAAGTACACTGATAATTAAAAACTTGTGGGTTACATGGGATTCCCCTAAGTCAACTTGATTATATAATCTATGAGTGCGTGGAATCGCTTTACTTGAAAAGGATAGCTAAAGGACATTACTTACAAGTTATAGTCGGTATGACGATACCACTACTTATAGCCTTGGTTAACAATAAATGGAATGGTGGTTTGGTTGTATGATAATGGCGGGATGTGATAGCTAACCATGAAGGTGTGGGTCCAATGGATGTTCATTGTAAACTCATGTTTGCCAACATGAGAATTGGTCATGGAGACTATATATGATACTTACGGGGTACACGAGAATTCCCCTAAGTACACTTGTACATATGTATCACAGCGAGTGAAGGGAACTTGGGAATCTTCTACTCCTATAGTATCTCTGGTTCGTGTGGCTACACGTATCCGGGCCCATTCAGGGGGTTACACTGGACCCATATAGCCCATGGGTGGTTCTAGGATGGTTAAGCTACACATACCCAACTTAATGGTTTTAAAAGCATGCTAAATCCGGTTCCCACTCCCGACATGGATTATATATATGAATGGTTGCATGTGCATATGGTTGTTTACTTGGTTTTAGAGGTTGGCATTATTTTATCCTTATCCTGAGTGTATGCTAGCATTCACCCACTAACCCATCTTCGGGCGACTGTATCCCCATGCAATGCAGGAACTGACCATTTTATTCCTCCTGCTTAGTGATCAAGTTTGGGATTATCTTGGTTGGAATGAAGTGGTGAGCTACCATATTTTGAAAGGCTCTATTACATATCATAGATGTATTTACATACTTTGGTTATTTTATGGATATTGGTTATGGCTATAGTTGGGGGCATGTCCCAATCAGATATTATTTTACTTTCGGTTAGAGGCTTTGTTGGACTACTATCGGTTGGTATGGGCGGTGTCAGTATTGGTGTCAGCCTTAGTATTAGCATTGGTATTGGATTGTATTTATGATTCTTCCATCCTTCTATGTTATGGACTTGTACTTGGTTATTGTTTTATTTTTGGCATGGTTATTGGTTGGTATTAGATGGATGGACTTATTTGGGTTGGTCATAGTTATAGACTTATCCCAGATTCTGGAATTGTAAAATTGCTATCTTATTATATGCTTGGAATTCAGCGGACTCAAGGTATGTGCTTGGAGGTTAGGTTGGGTAACGGGGGTTGTCCCCAGTTCTAGTTGGACTTGGGATGCCTATTCCGGTAAGGCCATGGTTTGGGTTGTGTTAAATAGGAATCATACTGTGGTTTGGAATTTTAAGTGGATCCTTAAACAATCCAATGCTCAAAGCTCTTATCATGAACCTCTAACTCTTGAAGAATCCAACTACAAACTAAAGGACATTAGAAAGACAATTAATGGTATTGATCCTCGATCACATTCTAACTGCCTTCTAGTATTACTAATCATGCTGCACAATCTCCTTGGACCCTAATCAAATTGTCACTCCATATTGTGGCCAAACAGTAGCAGTATCTTCACCATCAAATTCATACACAACATCATTCAACCAAACTCTGACATAATGTACAAATTTCATTATATTTGGGACTAAAACGAGCTGAATAAAGTGAAATTTTTTCCTTTGACATTGTTCTCACTAATGTACATGTGATTTTTCTAATTGACAGAACTAATGAGGGGACCTAGTACTATGAATGTTTCCTATTGAATTAGAGTAAACTGTGTGAGAATCTGGTACTCAGAGGGATCCTATTTCATAAGGACCTGGTTCATATTTTGGATGTACTCATAAACCTTCCTTTTTAAGAGGATTTCTCATAATTCAAATTGTTCAGGTGATATGTGACATGGAAGCACTAAATTAGAACATGAGACATCTATTCCTAATGATTGACAAGTTGTATGAAGAGAACTAGTACCACAAATATATGAGTACGTGGTCAATGGGTGTATGACAAACATGAGTGTGTCTGGATATCTTCCGAGAAAATTTGGTTGTCAAGAGGAACTATCTCTCAGAGAGATCTTGTTTCATAGGGACCAGGTCCATCGGACGTTGAACTTTCTGGCTGTCAATTATATAGTTGGCAGCTGTACTTACTTTCAGGAAAGTTGATGCTCAACAACAGAGGAGAAACAACTTTTTTTTATCTTGATTAATAAGAAGCTATTGAGGTTTTCCCTCCCATTTGCTCCATATATATATATATAGATCATTATGTGGGAAGAAAACCTAGCTTTTGCACAATCAAAATTTCTCATTCTTCTTGCAAAGCCACAAAAAAATTCCATCAAGACAAAGCTCCAACAACTAAGAGACCAATTTGCTACAACTGAATATTTCCTTAGGTCTAGATTTGTAAGACTTTGTATTTTGCTCTACCATTGCAAACATACTCCTCTTTTGTAAAGCTTGTGTAGGCATTTTATTTCCTCTCTTATAGATAAGAATTTTGGGCTAGAGTTAGCTATTGTAGTTTTTATTAGGGGTTTTGTCCTGATTTTCTTACCAAATTTAAGTTTTAATTTTCTTAGAAGGAAAATAAAAGAATACCATAATTACTTTTACTTTTCCTTAAAGGAAAATATAAAAGTTTTTCATATTTGGCAAACCTCTTTCTAAGAGAAAAGATTTTGAAACTCTATAAATAAAGGACCCCTTCTGTAATGCCCCGAATCTGACACCCGGAATGCCACACAATGCTCATGACCCTGAAGGACCACAAGCTAACCCATGAATGATATCTGTACCTGAGCACTGCATAATATACTATATTAATATGGAATAAAAGGCTGAAAGGCCATAAGGTTCAAATATCTGATAAATCATAAAATCTAAAAATACGGTATATTAATACCAAAACAACTGAAATAACTTTCTGAACATGATAGTCTGAATAGCCTCTAAACTGTCTGAATAGGGAGTTGATGAGACATGTCCCCCAACTAACTCCAACTGCTGAAATAACTAAGTACTGAAAGAATGAAATAATTAAATAATAACATCCTCGAATAATGAGGGCTCACTGCTAGTCTTTCTGCTGAACAACGGATCTATTAAGGATGGTCTGGAACTCGTGCTTCTAAACCTATGGTATAAAAACATGATAGCGCAAATGCGTCAGTACGATTGAATGTACTGGTATTCAAGTGAGGTAGGCTGAATGCATGGGTTTTATATGTATGAACAATACTAACTGACTGAATGACATGAACGAAAGAATACATGCATGAATACGTGAGCTGTGACTGAGATCATTACATCACTGAATCTCAATACTGATAACATAAGTTCGTATAACTGATATACTATTATCTGAATGACTTGTTGGATAGTTCTATTTCTGGTGGAACTAGCTGAGTTCCATACTAAACTGGGTGACTGTATCTAATAGTCCTGAATTTTGTAGAACTATTTGAGTTCTATTACTGAGACTGAGACTTATACTGTAACTGTGGAAAGCAGTTATCTAACTGACATGCCCCAAATAAAGTAAAATAGTTAATTTGGGGTCTAATCTGTAACCCCAATTGGAAGAGTGTCAATACTGCGCCACTGATAAAGATAAGTGTGGGTGACCTTCATCTGAGAGTATTCCAAAAAGAGAATGGTGTAACCCTCATCTGATAGTGTTAATCCACCTCATCAACCCTCATCTTTTAGTGTAGATGTCTCAACCTATGCTGGCTACATAGTTCTGAAACGCAGGATTGCTTCTAAGAATCACTCCCTCATCTAGCAGTGTGTGTTCCCATCCTTGGGTTCACTCGGTGCTAAAACCTACTCCCATCTGAATAGACACTGAACTTGATCATACTGGAAGGAACTAGATTGAGTTCACTGGATCCCTTTGACTGATGGAATGTTACTGATTTCTATCAACTGACTAAGTTCATGAGATTACTGAGTTTTCCTGAGTTTTGTAACTTATTGAATTCTAGTGATAATGGCTTGACTGAAAGTATAGTGAAAACTGACTCTGGCTCTAGGCGCACAACTAAATTTTTGGGTACAAGTACCCCCAGGACTCGATAGAATAAAACTGACAAGACACAACACTTCTTGACCATAGGGCTAAAGTCCACAATTCATAATACCATAAGTTGGGGATTTCATGAAGCACATGGTTATCATAATCTTATACATAAATGGGAAAGCATATAAACATGTCATAATTTCATCAACTAGTCTCATGAGCATCCCATAAAACATTTATAATGCATAACAATATCATAGAAGTCATTGTGTTCATAAGGGTAAAGCATGCACTTATCATTTGGGTCATAATTGAGCCATGATGCATAATTTCTAGTCCCTTAGGCATTTTATCAAACACCTTGTATGCACAACTTAAGGCATAGGCATAATCATCAAATTATCACTTTAAAACTCCATGAATCGACTAAACTTATAGATTTCAAGTCATACATTAACATAGTTTCATGAACAACACATAAAGATTCCAACTTGGGAATCACATCATCATAATCTCATGAACATAATCAACCCACAACAAAATATTCACAATACATGATTTAAAACTTGATTCTTGAACTTCATGGATGGAAGGAATCCATGAATGAACACTATACATACATTAGTTCTTGATTCTATGAATTTGACGGTGGAATTTTCTTGAATTTAAATCCCCAATTGAAAATCCTAAACTTGTTCTTGAGAAAAATTGAGAGAAACTAGTATATTTTAGGTGAAAAATGGCTGAATTATGTGTTATTGGGTTTATACAAGGGTGGAAATTGACCCTTTTCCCCTTAAAAATGTGGACATTTAATGACTGAAATTGGACATCGACGTGATAACCGATGCATCACGCCATGATCGCGCCAAGCCTCAGTAGTTTCACTAGCAGTCCCTACAACAATGTTAACCAACGCGATGGGCGACGCGGTACGCCAAGATCGCGTTGGTCCACTATTTTGGGACACCAAACGTGGTCTAATCGAGGTCTAAAAAATTTGAAACTTATCCGGGAACACCTATTGACCTCTCTGATCATGAATTAATAAACATACGGAACATTAAATGACATTAAGGTGGCAAAATGAGATTGCCAACTTTCGAAGGCCAAAATAAATGAAGTCTGGGAACTTAGGTAGAGTTTTATAAGTCTGGAACCCCTTGACAAGCTTAAAGGACTAAATTAAGCTTAGAAATTTTGTGGGGCCTTACAATATCTCCCCCTTTGGAACATTCGTCCTCGAATAAAACTGATTGAGAGAGGGAAAATAATAACTTAACTATATATAGGACATAAATAACTGTAACATGATTACATGACTAACATGACTAATAAACTGAATGTATCATACTAAACATGCATATCTGATACATGCGTAACTGATTCATGAATGCAGGACTGAGATTTCTAATAAGCTGAGTTTCTCATAATGAGGATGCATATCTGATTCATGAATACGTGACTGACATAATGCATGAACATATGAGTGGATATGCAATGGTAATTTAATACTGAGTTTATAATGAGAATTTGAGCATGAAAATAAATGCCAAGTTGTAACTGAAATTTGGACATGAAACATGAATAAGCTTTAAGAAAAGCTATTACCTTGGGTTGAGTCTGAATTAGCGAAGAAGAGGTGAGGATACTTGGTCTGCATGTATGCTTCAGCTTCCAAAGTACCTCCCTCAACAGACTGATTCCGCCAAAGAAATTTGACTAGAGAAACTTCCTTGTTCCCTAGGCTGCGAGTCTGGTAGTCGATGATTTCAACTGGAATCTCTTCGAAAGAGAGATTGTTCTGAATGCCTATGCCCTCTATAGGGACTACAACTGTTGGGTCACCTATGCACTTCTTTATAAAGGAGACATGGAATACTGGATGGACTGAGCCTAGATCTGAAGGCAATTCGAGATCATAAGCTACCTTGCCGAAGTGACTGACAATTTTAAAGGGACCGACATATCGGGGACTAAGCTTTTCCTTCTTCCTGAATCTCTTCACTCCCTTCATCGGAGAGATTTTTAGGTATACATGATCACCAATCTCAAACTCGAGATCTTTTCTACGCACATCTGCGTAAGACTTCTATCGGCTCTGAGTAGCCCAAAGTCTTTCTTTGATCAACTGGACTTTTTCTAAGGTATTGAATACTAAGTCAGGCCCTATAACTGAGGCCTCACTAACTTCGAACAAACCGACTGGAGATCTTCATCTCCTACCATAGAGAGCTTCGAATGGAGCCATCTGAATACTGGAATGATAGATGTTGTTGTATACAAACTCAATCAAAGGCAAATGGTCATCCCAACTACTCTTGAAATCAATTGTACACGCCCTTAGCATATCTTCCAAGGTCTGAATGGTCCTTTTTGCTTAACCATTTGTCTGAGGATGAAAGGCTATACTGAGGTAAGCTCGAGTACTAAGATCCTTTTGGAATGCTTTCCAGAAATGAGAGGTGAACTGGGTACCTCTATCTGAGACAATGGAAAATGGAACACCATGAAATCTGACCAACTCCCTGATATAGAGTTTGGCGTAATCCTCGACTAAATAAGAGGTATGGACTGGAAGAAAATGAGATGACTTGGTCATTCTATCTACAATGAACCAAACTGAATCATGCTGATGATGAGTACGAGGCAAACCCATCACAAAGTCCATGTTCACTTCTTCCCACTTCCAAGTAGAAATATTAAACTCCTGCATGGACCAACTAGGCTTCTAATGCTCTATCTTAACCTGCTGACATGTAGAGCACTTATCCACAAACTCTGCAACATATCTCTTCATTTCACTCCACCAATAGATTTCCTGCAAGTCGCAGTATATCTTTGTGGCCTCTGGATGAATAGAGTAGCGCACACCATGCGCTTCTGCAAGACTTCGCTGCCTTAAGTCATCTACACTTGGCACACACAGACGACCCTAACAACATAATACACCATATCCCCCTTGGGATAAAACCTCTACTTTATGATCCTTGACTGACTCTTTTAACTTGACTAGACTGGGATCTCTATCTTTCTTTTCTTTCACCTCAGAAACTAGAGATGATTCTGAACTATTCTGAACCCATAAATTACCCTCTTCTGAATCAACTAGGCGAACACCTAGTCTGGCAAGATGATGGAATTATTAATCTAGCTTCCTCTTACGGTCCTCAACATTAGCAACACTACCCATAGACAGTCTACTGAGAGCGTCGGCCACTATATTGGCCTTGCCCGAATGATAATAGACACTCATCATAATCTTTCAAGAGCTCTAACCACCTTCTCTGATGAAAATTGAGATCTTTTTGAGAGAATACATACTGAAGGATTTTATGATCTGTGAACATATCTACATGAACTCCGCATAGATAATGCCTCCAAATCTTTAAGGCAAAAACTACGGCAGCTAACTCAAGATCATGAGTCAGATAATTCTTCTTATGGGGCTTAAGCTGTCTGGATTTGTAGGCTATGACCTTACCATGCTGCATGAGGACACAACCCAAACCTTCTATGGATGTATCACAGTACACTACGAACCCATCAGATCCATCCGGTAGAGCCAAAATTAGAGCTGAGGTGAGTCGGGTCTTCAACTCCTGAAAACTCTTCTTGCAAGGATTTGACCATTGAAACTTGACTTTATTTTAAGTCAATCTAGAAATAGGGTATGTAATAGATGAAAATCCCTCAAGAAACCATCTATAAAAGACAAACCCAAAAAACTCCTGATATCTAATGGAGAGACAGAACGAGGCTAGTTTTTTACCACTTCGGTCTTTTGAGGATCAACTATAATGCCATCACCGGAAATGATATGACCAAGGAATGTTACTAACCTTAGTCAAAATTTGCAGTTATTGAATTTGGTGAATAACTGATAATTTTTGAAAGTTTGCAGTACTACTCTGAGATGTTCTATATGATCCTGCTCACTGAATTGACAAGAATATTATCTATGAAGACTATGAAGAACATGTCCAAGTACTGCTTGAACACATGATTCATCAAGTCCATGAAGGCTGCTGGGGCATTGGTAAGCTCAAAGAACATGACTAAGTATTTGAAGTGACCATACCGAGTACGGAAGGCTGTTTTTGAAATATCACATTCTCTGACTCTGAGCTGATGGTAGCCTGATTTGAGGCCTATCTTAGAGAAATAACTGGCACCCTGAAGTTGGTCAAATAAGTCATCGATTCTGGGAAGAGGATACTTGTTCTTGATCGTGACTTTATTGAGTTGACGATAATCGATACATATTCTGAGAGAACCGTCTTTCTTTTGCACGAATAGGACTGGTGTACCCCATGAGAATACACTAGGTCTGATGAATCCCTTATCTAAGAGATCCTTCAACTGTTCTTTCAATTCTTTAAGTTTTACTGGTGCCATTCTATATGGAGGAATAGATATAGGCTAAGTATTTGGAAGAAGATCAATGCCGAAGTCTATTTTCCTTTTGGGAAAAATTTCAAGAAGATCTTTGGGAAAGAAATTTGAATATTCATTCACTACTGAGACTGATTTAAGACTGGGAGTTTCAGAAGTAGTGTCCTTAACTCAAACAAGATGATAGACACATCCCTTAGATATTATTTTTTGTGCCCGAAGGTAGGAAACAAGCTGACCTATGAAAGCTGAAGTACTAGCCTTCCACTCTAAGATAGGTTCCTTCAAAAACTGAAACTGGACAACTCTATTTCTACAGTCGACTGTGGAATAGAAGGAATAAAGCTAATCCATGCCGAGAATGACATCAAAATCAGTCATCTCTAATTCGACTAAGTCTGCTGAAGTGACTTTTTGAAATATCATAACCAGACAGTTCTTGTATACCTGTTGGGCTATGATGGTTTTACCCACTGGGGTAGAGACTGAGAAGGGCTTTGCTAGAATTTTGGGACTGGCTCCAAAATTAACTGTTATGTAAAGAGTAACAAAGGACAAGGAAGCTCCTGGATCTTGAAAAGCATAAACGTGTACATAAAAGATCTATAACATACTAGTGACCATATCAGGAGAATTTTCCTGATCCTATCGGGACTGAAGAGCATAAAGTCTATTTGGGCGTTGCCCACTAGTAGCACTGGAAGTGGCACTCTACTAATTTGGGCGACCGAACTGGGTTGAGGAACGATTATGCTGACCTTGATATTCTGACTGGGGAAAATCTCTAACTATGTGGCCTGGATTTCCACATCTAAAGAAAATATCACTACCAGCTCTGCAAATACCCTGACAGTGCTTTCCATATATCTGACAAAGAGAATGGGTGCGGGCACTGCTAATATTGCCCTGAGACGTAGAGCCTGGCACCCTATCTCTATTACTATCCCTAAACTTAGGAGCTAGAGCACCGGCTGAGGAAGGAGATGGAATGGATGACTTTGGGGGAACTGAGAATGGTTGCCACCCTCTGACTTAGGCTGAGCAAAGTTGAAACTACCTGTCCTTGCTCTCTTATTCTGCTTCTCCCCCATCTTAATTTTTTGCTCTTCTGTCTGCTGAGCATGGGTCATAATACTGACTATGTTCATGTCACTATTCAACATCGCAGACCTGCACTCATTGACCAGACTATCATTCACCCCAAAAACAAACTTACTCATCTTATCCCTGCTATCTGCAACCACATGAGAAGAATATCTGGCTAATTGAGTAAACTTAAGAGAATACTCTCTCACCATCATATTGCCCTTTCTGAGGTTAATAAATTCTAACACCTTAGCTTCTCTCATCTCTAGGGTAAAGAATTTATCTAAGAATGCAGTGACAAACTCCTCATATTCTATAGATCCTGCATCAACTGACCTCTCTGACTTTTACTGTTTGAACTAAGTGTGAGCAATATCCTACAACTGATATGCAGCTAGCTCAGCACTCTCACTAGGAGTAACCCCCATGATGTCTGTAACCTTCTGAATTTGGTCAAGGAATTCCCAAAGGTCCTCATCAGAATTAGACCCGAAAAAAGATGGAGGATTCATTCAGGTAAAGTCCTAAATTCTGGCTGCAACTGAATTGGCCACTGGGTTGGTAGAAATGATAGCTGATCATTTATTCTGAGCAGCAACTGACTAATCAAGAGTAGTGAATACATCTCTGAACTCTGCATGAGAGACATGTTCGACCAAAGGATCTTCGGGCCGAGGGGCTGACTGATTTTTAGTTTTCTTCCTGAGAGGCATGTTCTATAAATGGAAGAGAAAAGGATTAGATTGAGAGATTAACTTGAGATTATGCTTAATAGCATGACATGAATACTGAAGGATGGGAAACTGTTCCTAAAACATCTTATAGCCTCCTGCACATAAATGTGGAGCACAACACGCCCATGTACAAGACTCTACTAGATGCGGCTTTCAGATTTTCTAGGATACTGTTGAACCTTAGGCTCTGATACCAAGTTTGTAAAGCTCCGAATCTGAAACCCAGAATGCCACACGGTGGTCATGACCCCGAAGGACCATAAGCTAACCTATGACTGATATCTATAACTGAGTACTGCATAATATACTGTATAAATATGGAATAAAAGGCTGAAAGGCCATAAGGTTCAAATATCTGATAAATCATAACATCTTAAAATATGGCATATCAATACCAAAACAACTGAAATAACTGTCTGAACATGATAGTCTGAATAGCCTCTAAATTATCTGAATAGGGAGTTGATAGGACATGTCCCCCAACTAACTCCATCTGCTGAAATAACTAAGTATTAAAAGAATGAAATAATCAAATAATAACATCCTCAAATGATGAGGGCTCACCGCTAGTCTGTCTGCTGAACGGCGAATCTTCTAAGAGATGCTCTAGAACTCGTGCTTCTGAACCTATGGTATAAAAACACCATAGCGCAAATGCATCAGTACGATTGAATGTACTGGTATGCAAGTGAGGTAGGCTAAACTCAAGGGTTTTATATGCATGAACAATACTAACTGATTGAAAAACATGAACGTGAGAATACATGTATGAATACGTGAGCTGTGACTGTTATCATGACATCATTGAATCTGAATACTGATAACATAAGTTCGTATAAATGATATACTATTATTTGAATAACAGTGTATGATAGTCCTGTTTCTGGTGGAACTAGCTGAGTTTCGTACTGAACTGGGTGAATAGTCCTAAATTTTGTAGAACTATCTGAGTTCTATTACTGAGACTGAGACTGAGACTGTAACTGTGGGAAGTAGCTATCTAACTGACATGCCCAAAATAAAGCAATATAGCTGAGTTGGGGTCCAATTTGTAACCCCAATTGGAAGGGTGTCAATGCCGCGCCACTAGTAAGGACAAGTGTGGGTGACCCTCATCTGAGAGTATCCCCAAAAGAGAATGGTGGGACCCTCATCTGATAATGTTAATACACCTCATCAACCCTCATCTATCAGTGTTGATGTCTCAACTTATGCTGGCTACATAGTTCTGGAATGCAAGGATTGCTTCTAAGAATCATACCCTCATCTGGCAATGTGTGTTCCCACCATCCTTGGGTTCACTCGGTGCTAAATCCTACTCCCATCTGAATAGAATCTGAACTTGATCATACTAGAAGGAATTGGACTGAGTTCACTGGATTCCATTAACTGACAAAATGTTACTGATTTCTGTCAACGGATTGAGTTTATGAGATTACTGAGTTTTCCTGAGTTCTATAATTGACTGAATTCTAGTGATCATGGCTTAATTGAGAGTATCGTAAAAACTGACTCTGGCTCTAGGCACACAACTAAATTTTCGGGTACAAGTACCCCCAGGAATCGATAGAATAAAACTGACAAGACACAACACTTCTTGATCATAGGGCTAAAGTCCACAATTCATAATACCATAAGTTGGGGATTTCATGAAGCACATGGTTATCATAATCTTATATATGAATGGGAAAACGTATAAACATGTCATAATTTCATCAACTAGTCTCATGAGCATCCCATAAAATATTTATAATGCACAACAATATCATAGAAGTAATTGTGATCATAAGGGTAAAGGATGTACTTATCATTTGGGTCACAATTGAGCTATGATGCATAATTTCTAGTTCCTTAGATATTTTATCAAACACCTTGCATGCAAAACTTAAGGCATAGGCATAATCATCAAATTATCACTTCAAAACTCCATGAATCAACTAAACTTATAGATTTCAAGCCACACATTAACATAGTTTCATGAACAACACATAAAGATTCCAACTTGGGAATCACATCATCATAATCTCATGAACATAATCAACCCACAACAAAATATTCACAATACATGATTTGAAACTTGATTCTTGAACTTCATGGATGGAAGGAATCCATGAATGAACACTATGCATACCTTAGTTCTTGATTCTATGAAGTTTGAAGGTGGAATTTTCTTGAATTTGAATCCCCAATTGAAAATCCTAATCTTGTCTTTGAGGAAAATTGAGAGAAACTAGTATATTTTGGGTGAAAAATAACTGAATTACATGTTATTGGGTTTATATAGGGGTGAGAAATTGACCCTTTTGCGCTTAAAAATGCGGACATTTAATGATTGAAATTGGGCATCAACGCAATACCCGACGCGTCGCGCCATGATCACGCCAAGCCTCAGTAGTTTCACTGGTAGTCCCTGCAACAATGTTAACCAACATGATGGGCCACACGGTGCGTCAAGATCCTGTTGGTCCACTATTTTGGGACACCAAACATGATCTAATCGAGGTCCAAAATATTTGAAACTTGTCCGAGAACACCTATTGACCTCTTTGATCATGAATTAACAAACATGCGAACAATTAAAGGACATTAAGGTGGCGAAATGAGATTGTAAACTTTTGAAGACCAAAAATAAGCTTAGTCTGGGAACTTAGCTAGAGTTTTCTAAGTTTGGGACCCCTTGACAAGCTTAAAGGCCTGAATTAAGCTTAGAAATTTTGCGGAGCCTTTCACCTTCCTTCTCATACCACAACACAATAGCATCCACAATGTAGTCGTTAAAAAAGTCTGGTTTAGTGGAAGATTTTCTCCCAATAGATTTTATATTTTTTTCAATATAAGTTTTTTTATATGTAGGCCGTTTGGCCAAACCATATTAATAGTATGTTTTTATTATAGTTTTTTTGTCATCTGATTTATCAACTCTATTATTTGCAAACTTTAAGCTTCTGCATGACGCCTTCTCAATTATAAACCCAACAAGTGGTATCAGAGCCAATGGTTCAATGGTCCAATGGTGTGGTGAGACGAGATTAAACAGGTTCAAAGCGATTTTAAAATTAATTTGCAACCAATTTGATGATAATGAAGATATATGTCCAAAACAGCTACATGTGGAGAAAAAGTTTCAAACAAATTTTCTATTGTCCTGCTGCTAATCTATTTTTAAAACCAAAATCAATTTTCAACTCATGTTTATGGGTTTCAATTTTCAACCAGTACTTGCTTTAACGCTTAGGCTCCTTTTAACTCATGCATTTACTTTTAACGCATGAGCTTCACTCTTAACCTGTGCTCACTTTCAATGTACAATACTCCACTTTCAACCTTGTTACTTATAACACGAGGCTCCAATAATATTAATCCATGCTTTTATTTTTAATGCATAGGGCTCCAATTTTAAATTATCAACTTTTAATCATGGTAAGCAGTAGTGATATATGAAGATCGTGTGAAGAAGGAGGATCAAGAATATTTTGCCAGAAAATCAAGCCAAAAAGGGGAGATTTATTAAGGTTTTTGCCCTGATTTTCTTACCAAATTTAAGTTTTAATTTTCTTAGAAGGAAAAATAAAAGTAATACCATAATTACTTTTACTTTTCCTTAAAGGAAAATATAAAACTTTTCCATATTTGACAAGCCTCTTTCTAAGAGAAAAGATTTTGAAACTCTATAAATAGAGCACCCTTTACTTCTCACACCACAATAACACATCCACAATGTAGTCGTTAAAAAAGTTTGGTTTAGAGGGAGATTTTCTCTCAATAAATTTTATATTTTTTTCAATATTAATTTTTTTTATATGTAGGTCGTTTGGCTAAATCATATTAATAGTATGTTTTTATTATAGTTTTTTTGTCATCTGATTTATCATCGTTATTATTTGTAAACTTGAAGCTTCCGCGTGACGCCCTCTCGATTTCGAGCCCAATAATTTTGATGGCTAGAGTTAGCCATGGTAGTACCTTTGTGGGCTAGAGCTAGCCTTGGTTGTCTTTACAATAAAGTTATTATAGAGAGTAATTGCAATAGAGTTATTGTTAGGACGAGGAATTAAGAGTTTTGTAGTTGACTAATTTCCGTTTCTTGTGTTTTGTAATCAGCTAATAGCCTGTGGCAACCAGTCGATCGACATTATCCATGATAAGTGACAGTATAAATGCTACTAGCAATGCGACAGTCTGGTATTGTATATAAATATATCCTTTATCCCAAAAAAGACATTATTTATATAGTTCAGTTAATAGCAAAAACATAATTGAGTTATTATTTTTTACAAGTTTCACACCTTAAGTATCAACTGTTCTCATTTTTTATCAGAATTATCATTATTTATGTTTTAAAACACAACTCAAAACTTATTAGACCAATTATTAATTTCTAAACTATCACCATCTATTCAATTAAATATTTTAATATATAGATGGTGAAAATTTACGCAGGAAAATGTAACAACTCGTTATAATTCTGATAGAAAAATGAAATATATTATAATTGAGGTGCGAAGTCTCTAGACATTATGGATTTCTGAAAGATACAGGTGAAAATATTTAGACAATAAATAATTTAAAAATAAGATACTGTCCTCTTCTTCTTGTTTAGTTATAAATTATAGTGTGTACCTACCTTCAATTTTGAGTTTAAGGTTTTAAGTAGGGGTGTATCTGAGCCGGTTTAGTTTGTTTTTTATCAAAATCAAATCAACTGTATCAGTTTGGTCGGTTAGTTTTTTTTTTTTTCCATTTTTAATCATTTGAATACTATTTCATTCTTGTATTGCTTGAATTATAGATAAATTTGGATAAATCAATATATGTCCAGTAATAAATAAAAAATTAACAAATATATGATCTATTAACAAATTTTGATCGTTACAATAATTTTTCAATGATATATGCATTTACATTTTATATAATCTTAATAATTAAAACAACAAAATCAATATATAACCTAAAAAATGATGCACTTTGTTTAATTTTGAAAATTTACGATAATACATCATCTCAAATTTAAAGAAAATACAAGAGCAATATAAATATTGAAAATATGAATATGAAAAGATAGAATAGATTGACACATTTTCATAAGAAAAGTGACGATACAGATTAAATTAAGCATTATTTGAAGTATATTAAAATGGATGCACTATGTAGTTCTATTAAATATTACGAGAGAATCACAAATATTTCTTGACATATATCTATAATCTATATCTATATCTATAATCTATAATTTATAATTTATAATCTATAATCTATCTATATCTATAATCTATAATCTATAATCTATATCTATCTATAATTATTAAAAGTGTGAAGACCCTTAGAAAAGTGATTTGAACTTTTCGTCCTTCATTAAAAGACCCTCATTTAGACAAAACTATCTTTTCACTATTTTCTTCAATTTATTATTTAATTATTTTTACTATATTAACTAGACCCCTGAAATATATGAGACTCCTAAAATATATGGAAGGAAAATCAATCAATATTTTTTCTTGTACTGATAAATTTAAAAACTACTCCTAAAATAAGATAGAAAAATACTCGTAAAATATGACTCTATTAAGGAAATACTTCTGTAAATATTGAGATGCACGATAAACTAGAGAAAAATCAATTTACTTAATATGATTGATGCTCATCTAACTTGATTCGGTTGCATGTCTAGATTGATGGATGCTTAATTTTACTACCCTCAACTTCTTTACTATTTTTGTCAACATAATAGAATTCAACATGTGTGTGTATATGTGTATATATATATATATATATATATATATGTATATATATTGTTTTTATTCAAGTCACTCTTTAGGGTCAAACCAGAAGCTTTGCGATCAATATTGTACTATTTTGTTGTAGTTTACAGGTCGTAGATGAATTTACAGGTTGTAGATGAATATCGGTCGGGTTTGAGGAATTTTTAGATAAAGGTTAGGTTTAACTGTATTGTACTTATATCTCTGCTTTAAGAATTTTTTTGTGTAAAGGTTAAGTTTAGTTGTACTATTTTGATATCTCTATTATCACATTTATTTATTATAGTTTACAGGTGGTAAATGAGTGTCAGACGGCTTTGAGAAAATTTTTGTGTAAAGGTTAGATTTAATTATATTATTTTGATGTCCTATCATTGTATTATTTTATTGCAGTTAAGAGGTGGTTGATTAATGTCGATTGGCTTTGACAAACTTTTTTGGTAAAAGTTAGATATTTAATTAAATAAAATTTTCAAATGATGTTGAATTTAATTATTGATTCCTCTTTATTATTTAAACAAATAACCTATTTAGTGTATCATTTGAACTCAATAAAGTGAGCTACACGCGCGAGATGCGTACATCTAAACTAGTCTGTAAAGAAAATTCTGGAGAAAAGCATCTAGTGCTCCCTAAATTATGATTAAATTTGCTACAACACACTCCAACTTTATAAGGTTCTATTATCCCTGAACTAAATTTTAGCATATTTTTGTCATCCTTTTATGCTAACGTGATATCTTTTATCAATTTTTAGTTGATGTGAAATCTTTGATGTTGACTCCATTTTATGTTATAAAGGTTCCATGTCAGCATAAAAGGGTGACAAAAATACGCTAAAATTGAGTTCAGGGGTAATAGGACCCCTTGTGAAGTTAGAGTATGTCATGTCAATTTTGGCCACAGTTTGAGAGGGTACTGGATATTAACAATTATATATTTATAAGTTGGTTTCACCTGATAGTTTCTTACTCAATATTAAATCACAGAGCTTAGAAGGTTTTCAGTTTAGTTTGATCACCCATTATACTTTGTAATATATTCAGTACATTCCGATAAGTGGAATCTAGGGAGCATGGAGTTTACACAGACGTTATCCTCATCTTCTGGAGGTACAAAAATTGTTTCACGACTCAAGCAAAGCCTATCAAAGTAGGTTTGAAAAGAACATTCATTCATGAAGGAAATATAATAATGAATGTCACTGTGCCAAAAACATTGAAGAAAAGAACAATATCAACAGTAAGTAATACGATAACTGAAACAAAGGAGACAATATTTAATAATAAAGTTAAAAAAAGATATTAGGAGAGTAATAATACTAACATTGATAAAGAAATTATACAATGCTAGTACGTCCCAACCTTCTACCTAATATATACTTGACCTACATATCTTTTTATTTAGGATCATATCCTTGGTAAGCTGAAGGTGTCATGCATGTCCTGTCTAATCATGCATCTCTCTTAATACTTCTTTGGCCTACCTTTAGCTCTTCTCAGACCCTTCATAGCCAACCTCTCACATCTCATGATCGGGCGATCTGTGTATCTCTTCATCTTCTCCACTACAAAGGACACTTCCACCTTATCCCTAATATCTTTGTTCTTAATCCTATATTTCCTCATATGCACACACATTTATCACCGCTACTTTCACCTCTTCTGGATGTGCGAGTTCTTGACCGGCCAACTCTTCACCCCATATAATGTAGTTTGACAACCACTTTATAATATTACCTTTATTTAGGTTTTGGTGGAAAATTCTTATCAAACTAGACACCGTATGCGAGCCACCAGTTCATCCATTCTACTCCAATATGTTGTGTAAAATCATCGTTAATCTCCCCATTGTCTTGGACTATTGACCCAAGGTACTTCAAGCTTCCCATCTTGGGATGACTTGATCATCAATCCTCACTTATGTTGATTTACTTGCATTCCAAGTACTCGTCTTAATCCTGCTCAATCGGAATCCTTTCCACTCAAGGGTCTATCTCCAAACTCCCAACTAGTTGTTAACTCCGATGCAAGTGTCGTCAATCAATACTATGACATTTGCAAATAATATATACCATGACACTTCCCCTGGGATAATATGTTGCGTCAGTCCATCCATCACCTAGTCAAATTAAGACGGGCTAGGAGATGATCCTAGTGCAACCACATACGACTGAGAAGTGTTCTGAATCTCCTCTCTCCATTCTTGACTGAATCTTGGTTCCCTCTTACATGTGCCACTAATCACCTTAATGTAAGCCACAAATATGCTTCTAACTTCCAAACATCTCCATAAAATCTTCTAGAAATATGCTAAACAAATAGACTTTTCTTTTCATTTTCTAGTTAGACCAAATACAAAAAATGTGGGGAGTGATACGCAATATGAGAGATGTTGTTTTGGAAATTGAACTTCAAAAACTAACTTTGATATCATTTGTTGGGATCAAGCATTTACTATCACCTCGAGTTGGCTTTCTGGAAAGGAAAAAAAATACTCAGTTACTACATGCAAAAATTATACATAGATATCAGGCCTCAAGCTAAATTCACAATGTGGTTCCAAGTACAACGACAAAGACTCTTAACCACATACAAATACAAATTTGTTAGATGGGGACTAATGGTGGACATTACAGTAATTTGGTATGGAGATTAAATTATCTTGGGATTGTAGTTTTTGGATTATAATTCTTGGACTAGTTTATCGGAACTGAGAGATGAGATAAAATAATTCCAAGTTGGAT
>NC_061122.1:22746275-22773292 GCF_002878395.1 Capsicum annuum | reverse complement strand
TTCTAGATTAGCTGTCTTAGGTTTTTTTTTCCTAATGAGATAACAGGCTGTGTGTAGACTTGTTATGGTTCTTGTACATTGCTCACTTGGTGATAACATGCGTCACATTTAATCCATTAGAGTTCATTTTTTGTGCAATATCTCATTGGTGGTCTTATTTTTAACTATTAGAGGCTGCCACATTCTTAATTAGTATCTTATCGTTTTTCAAGCGTTTGATTTTATTTCTAAACTTGCAGAATCATGGGAGAACAAAAAGAGAAAACTTTGATTATGGGTTTTTATTTCTCCTCACTGCATCACAACAGGACATAATAAAAAAATAAGTTATATACATTAATTACCGTAACCTAGAAGATACTATACAAAGTTTCATCATTTTATAGAAGATTTAAGACGATTCTTTCTTTTTTTTCTCGGTCAAGAAGATTTGACGATTCAACTCGGTAAGAATATATAATTGAGAATATAGGCTAAACACATCGATAGACACTTAAATTTGACACAAACTTTTACTTTGACACTTAAATTAGACTTTGTTCATTTTTGACACCTCAACTAGTATCCAAGTGTGTCATTTCGACACTTTTTTCACAACCGGCAAAACTATATAATGTGCGTATTATAGGCGCCGCTGACATGTAAAGTGACGAATAATACGATCACATTTGTCATTTTTTAAAAATTATTCAATAAATGACCCCCCAGGTCATCTTCCCCAATACCCCACCCCAAATTATCGCTGTAGTTTCTCCCACCCCACCCCCATCAGGTCATCTTCCCCAATACCCTACCTTAAATTGTCAGCTGTAATTGCTCCCTCTCCCCCTCGGCCTCAATCATCTCTTTCTCCACTATGCAACACCACCCCCAAATTGTTTCTCCAACCTTCCCTCCAAATTTAATCATTGCCAAAATTCAATCAATTTAGTGTTGAATGTTGAATGCTGTTTTTTGGTGTTTTCATTGGATAAGAATTAAAATTTTAAAATTCAGAATCTGAAAAATGGATTAGAGCTTTTTATTGAAATTTTTGGTGAATAAGATGCAAGAGAAGTATAATGATGAAAAAAAAGGAAGAATCAAAAATGGGAATTGAAGAATTTTCATGTTGAATTAATTTATTAATTTATGCAGTGATAATAATTACAGTGTTAAGAAGAGTATTTACTCTAATTGAAGGAAAAAATGGTGAAAAATTATGGGTATTAAGAAAGTATTTACTCAAACTTGAAGGAAAAAGATGGTGGAAAGTCATGGGAGAAAGAGTAAGGAAGAAGGAGAAAGAAAATTAAAAAAAATATGAAAATGCTCCTCAAATGCGCTCAAAATTTATGTAGCACACGTACAATGATGACTAAGTAAAAAGTGCCAAAATAATACACTTGGATACTAGTTGAGGTGCCAAAAATAAATAACGCCTAGTTTGGATGCCAAAATGAAAGATCCTGTCAAATTTAGGCGCATGTCGATGTGTTTGACCTTGATTATATGTTCTTTAAGATGAATATATTCATGTTGACATGCATATTATTTTTAATGAGTCCATAAAGAGCAATGAATGAGACTTGGTTGCATTAAAGTATTATCCGAGGTGTCAAAGTGTTTCCTTATATAGATTCATCTTGTTGTCATTTTTCTTTTCGCTGAAATATAATAAAACCAAGTGCTTGTTTGGTATGATATATTTGTAACTCAAGCAGAGTTGATTGCTTAGACATAAACATTTAAGCTGTAAACTTTTTGGTGAACAATTTGAGTGGTAAAATCATGTTGTTTTTGACTTCTTGAGAAAATAGCTACTCATGTTTACTGACCATATTTTTGGACACATGAAAATAGGAAATAGGGTGAATGCTTTAAAATATTATGTTTTCATGGACTAAAACATTGGTTGATTTTTAATTCAGGTTTGAATTGTACATATTTTTAATTCATTGTATGTGGGTGTTTGTGGACAGAGATATCACGACCCAACTGATTATGAGTGGCATCACCCTAACTCTATAATGGGAGAATTGAAGAATTGCACGAGGCACCTATCAACTTTGGGACCTGGTCTAAAACTGGCATATGCAAAAGAGAACTAAAATGATCAAACTTGTAAAGTAAAGAAACAATAAACACCACAAATTTTACGTGAAAACTCCTTGCTCAAGGGAGAAAAACCACGACCCACCACATAGGATTTCCAATGGCTTCACTTGTAAATTCAAGCAACCTTGAATACAGACTCAATGATTTATGGATTATCCTCTTAATCCTTCTTCAACTTATAATAACTCTATCACAATAAACTCCAGTGCAATATCTCTATTGCACAAATTGACACAACTAACTCTAACTGAAGCAAATCCAAGCTAACTCTAGCTTCTATGTCAACTACCTCTAGCTGACACTTTTAATGACAGGAACTCACTAACAAAGAACCTACTATTAATGAAAAAGAGCAGTAGGCAGTGTTTACAGACAAAAAATAAAGACTCGAATACAACAAGATCTTGAGACACAAAAGTTGGCCGAGCAGGTCCCTGCTGCAATTAAGGCTTTGAATCTGATGGCTTCAAGAGATATTTGATGTTGTTTGGAGTATGGAAGCTTGGGTTTTCGTGTTGTAACATGAGCATATATAAGAGACAAGAAAACCTAGGATATTTCTGATTGGCTGGAGCAAAAGGTGTTGCAGCCTTTCCACTAACTCACTGTTAAAATGGTACTTTTCTAGCTATAATGTTGACCAAGTGGAAGTGACGTGAACACGATCAATCTGGTCCCTAATCAAATGCAACGTAGTCATCAAGTACCTTATATGAGCCAGGTCCTAAGTTGATAGATTGTCAATCATCAAAACTAAGGACTTAACAATTTCCCCCCTTTTTAATGATGACAAACTCATACTTAACCTTTCACAAGATCTACTACAAGTAGGTATGCACATGATTTCCCCCTGTCAATGATGCCTAATATTCTTACATTCCCTTGCGTGTAAGGACCTGGTACCAAGAACACACACTAACATAAGATACCCTGTACACACTGTCCCTCATCTTTTCCCTATTAGCATCATCAAAGAGATAAAATAGTAAATCAAAAAAGATAAACACACATATTAATGTATGACCATTGAGGCTACGCTGCCATGAGTAAGTAAAATTAGAAAGAGTGAAAATAAAGATAGCAACAAAACATATTAAATTCATTGATCATCCAAGTTAGCATCATACATCATTCATAAAAACAATAATTCATAAAACCAGGTGCGGGCAATACCACTGTGAAGGAATATAAATAAATAGGATTGAATGAGAAACATGATAAGAAAACTGAAATAAAGAGGCATAATGAAGTCAGGGCATGATAGGGACTGGGTTGGACCAACATTAATAAGAAGGTCCAGACTGGGGATTGGATAACTGACGGAGGAAAAAGGTAAGTTGTTCATTCTCAGCTGCGTGATTCTTTAACATATGTTGATTAGATCCTTATCTTTCACTTTTAATTTCTTGAACCTTGCATGCAACATAGCATTTCCTGCTTTGAGCTCCTCATTACCACTAATTCCCCCCATTTGACCTTTCATATTAGCAATCTTCAAGGTGAAAAACTTAGTATCCTTTTGGGCTACAAGGGCGACATTTCTTCCAACTGCCCGACCAACTTAGTCTGACCCTTGATCAGATCAGTTTTCACTGACTTTGACTTGACACCACTTCTTCTAGGTATGCATTCATTATCCTCCAGTGTGGACAAGGTGAATATTTGTTTCACTGGTCCATCCTTCCCAGGCCCATATTCAATGCCAAAGTACGCAAATACCCTATTCAACCAAAATCCATAAGCAAAGCCATGTTTACCATCCTTGGATGTCATGACTTTGTGCAAGTGTTTAATGATCACAACAAAAAGATTTACACGTTTGAACTTAGACAATGCTTCCATAAGGAACAGGTCGGGACTTGTGACTATTGTGCACTTCTCAGTTCGGGAAAAAGAACCTTGTTAACAAACTCAAATAAAAGCTAAAATTCTCCTTTCGAGGACTTCTTAGTCACATTCTTAATATTTAGATAATCTAAATTGCCACAGACCTTCAAGAACTTTTTAGACCCACTCCCATCCTTCAGGGACATGGTCTCTTCTATGGGTACTCTTAACACCATTGCCAACACTTGCTCGTGTAATGTTGACATCATAAACTTGGGTAGTCACATACAAGCATCATCGAAGAAGGTAAGGTAATGATAAACATCCTTACCTCTTTTTCATGTAGTGTGGGAACTAGAGGCTCAAATAGATATTCCCAACTCTGGTACTTGACCATCTTAATAAACTTAGTCATGCCAGGCACGACAACAATCTCTAGATCAAACACTCTTTCTCTCAACACCTCTTGTATCTTGAGGATCCCATATCTCTATGCTTTTGTCATCACTTTTTCCTTTTCTTTTGATGTTGAGCCTTTCCACTGGGACCCTCTTAAGGCAAATTTTATTAGTCTTTCAAACAGAGCTTCGAAATGCAAAATAAAGGCTCCGAACCTAAACAAACCCCACTACTAACCTAAATTTAACATTCTGGACCTAGTGGAACTTTCCAAATCTCCATCCTGCACTTAGAACAACAAATGTTGACCAAAGTCAACTATATGACTTTTTTCAGTAACCATGGCTTCCATTTCACCAAAAAAGTATGTCTTTACAATTATAGAGCTTTGTATGTATGTCACTCGAACAGGTTCCATTCTGAAATCTAAGCGAATTTCTTACTTTCCAGATTCCATATATCAGCATAATAAAAGTAGCTACCAGAATTTCTCGATGGCTAGATTTCAATTTCACACCTGTTATCAACCATTCTATCTCACTATTCCATCTTTCTATTCTTCTTGTAATCCCCAGCCAACAGAGTAATCTACCCCATATGTTCTTTGTGAAGTTGCATTCAAAGAACAAGTGGTCAAAGACTTTATCAGTTACTCCACAGAATACACAAGTTTTGGGAACTTGTATACCTAACTTGAGTAGTCTATCTACTGTTGCTAATCTTCTCTGCACAGTTAACCAAAAATTAAACTTCGACTTGGTTGAAGATAAGGTTGCAATGTCAGTTTCTTCCATGCCATTTTAGGATACTGAGGTATCTGTAACAGGTATAATCTCTGGATACTGAATTTTTCTCCCTGTTGAAACTGCTTCAGTTTGCTATTCAGATCTCCTTGGAATTATTGCAGCTCCATAATCAGCTTCCTTGTATTCAAAATTTTCCTAATCACCCAGGATACATTCTTAGGTGTCTGAAAGTGCTCCAGAGTCTGATGCTTTATATAGTAGAAATGCATCCATCTTATCCATAGACAGTCTTTCTTCAGTACAAGTGCCCACAAGTGCTTTGTGATAGCAGCCTTATTCCACAGGATCATATTTATAACATTTAGTCCAACTGCAGCTTGGGGTAGACATACTTTTTCCCAAGAAACAAGAGCCTTCTTGGAGATTTCAGCATGTCCAGTCTATAAGAATGACCTGCATACAACCTCAATAGTTTTTACCACCTTTTTTGAAATAAAAAACACCTGATCCCAATAGGATTGCATGCCAAAGATTACAAATTTTATCAGTTGAAGTCTTTCTACATATAACAATAGTCGTGCAGACCAGCAGGCTATCCTAGAAGTAATCTTCTCCGCTAGAGGCCAACATAATGCTATAGAGAGTTTCCTAGAAGCAATAGGAACTCCTAAATATTTAAAGGGAAAGGATCCATCACAATAGCCATTTTCTTCCAGAATCTCCTGCTTTAAGTAACCAGAAATACCTGCTAAATACAAAGAACTTTTGTCCACATTCACCTGTAGTCAAGAAGCTTGAGACAACATACTGAGAACCTGAGTTATCAATCTAATGAATTGGTTTTCAGCCTTGCAGAACAACGGAAGATCATCAGCAAAACAAATATGTATTGCCCCCACTCTTTTGCATTTAGGGTAGAACTTAAATTCTTTATTCCTAGCTAAATGTTTCAACACTCTATTCAGGTATTCCACAGCAATGACAAACAAATATGGGGATACTGGGTTACCCTGTCTAATACCTCTCTTGCCTAGGAATGATTTAGTCAGCCCCTCATTCATTGCCAATAAATAAGAGACAGTAGTTACACAAGCCATAATCCAGGATACAAATTTTCTAGGAAATCCAGTTCAATTAGTAATCTCTTCAAGAATGCCCATTCTAAAGTATCATAGACTTTCCTGATATCCACCTTGAGGACACATCTAGGAGAGATCCCTTTCTTGTTATATCCACTAAATAATTCATGAGCAAACAGTATGTTGTCAATGATGCATCTGCTTTCTATAAATGCTGATTGAGAGTCTCCCACTAGATCATCAATGATATATTTAAGCCTACTAGTGATCACTTTAGTAATAATCTTGTAAACATTACTACAACATGCTATAGGCCTATAATCTTTAACATAAGTAGGGGCTGGCACTTTTGGCACCAAGGTCACAGTTGTGCAGTTAACCTCCTTGTCCATAACACTAGTGCTAAAAAGTGTAATACATATTTCATGAGATCAAAATGTACCTCATCCCATCAAGTGGTGAAAATCTCTATAGGGAACCCATCAACACCCGGAGCTTTCTCCCTCGGCATCCCTCTTATTACTGTTTTCACTTCTTTAATAGTTACTAGTTGGATTAGGAGTTGTCGCTGTTCTCTTTATAGGATGTATCCCTCCTATATTATATTTGAATCAGGGCTTGGGTGCGATTCTCCCTCTTTTCCCATCAAGCTGGTGAAGAAAGAAATAAATTCAACTTCTATCTCTCTAGGTTCTATTAGTTTTGTTCCAGCTTTAGTGTATATAAAGTTTATTACATTGATGTTTGATATAATTTTCCACTGAGCATGGAAATATTTAGTATTGGAGTCACCATTGTTAATCCATAGAGCTCTAGATTTCTTCCTGAGTACTTGTTCCTCCACATTACTCCATTTTTCCAATTCAACCAATGCATTTTTCTCTTGCTCAAATAGTTGAGAGTTGCAGGTTTGTCGGCTAAGTTTTTCTTGCACCATTTTTAACTGATGCCTTGCATATTCTAGCTTCTGCTGATAGGAGGCTAAATAGTGATTCAACTCTTTGATTTCTTTCTTCACCTCTTTTAATTTCCTCCAAATCACCTACATTGGGTTACCAGGAATCTCTTGAGACTAGGCCACTTGCACCTTCTATCAAAATTCTGGATGGTTCATAACTGTGCTGTAAAGCTTAAACGGTTTTAGATGCAAACTATGATAAGACTGTGCTTGGCAATTTATCACATAGGTGAATGATCTGATACTCCAAGTACCAAATACTCAGCTTCTACTTGTCCATAGTTCTGCAGCCACCAGAAATTTCCAAAGGGCCAATCTATTTTGTTGTATACTCTAGTAGCCTCCTCATGCTTATTGAACCACATGAAATGGCAGGTTGATCTTTTCAATGCAGTGAGTTAAGTGGATTCTATCATATCCTTAAATCCCTATACCTCAGCCTAAGTGACTGGAGAGCTAATTTTGTCCTTTGAATTTAATACATTATTGAAATCACCCATAATCAGCCATTCTACTTGAATCTGAGATCCCAGAGTGTTTATTTTCCTCCATAGTTCCTGTCTTTCCCCCAAAACATTACTTGCATATATCATAGTCAATATACAAGTAAATTTTGCGTTAATATTTCCTATTTTGCAATGGATGAATTGTGCTCCCTTCTCTATCACCTGTATTTGTATATGACTCTTCCATAAGAGCCATATCCTACCATTAGGTCCCTCACTATAGTTGAATTGAGCACTCTAATCCCTTGCTATATTATTTTTCACCTTATTGACATTATGATTCTTCACTCTTGTTTCTAGCACTCCCATAATCTCTATTTTATTCTTCCTCAAAAAGAGCTTCAACTCCTTCTGCTTAAAGAGCTTATTCAGCCCTCTAATGTTCCATGAACAAACAATCATGGGGGTTGGAATTGAGTGCTACAACTAGCAGTATCTTCACAGTGCTTCCCCATAGTCTTTTTACCCTTCCTTTGAATAGACCTATCTTCAGCACTTTGGTCAGGAGAGTATGGGGTTGGCTTTACGTTCATTGTATTACCTGGTTGTACATAATCTACCATGTCTTCATATTGATCAATCTATGTATTAGTTCCATCCCCACTGGCTTGGACTATTTTTGTTTCCTTAGACTGGTTTTCCTCTTGCTCCTTTGCTTCCCACCTCTGTACCATTCTTTTTCTTCTTTGATTTCTTTTTTTCTTGGGGGTTGTGGGTGTGGTTATTGAGGTTCCTTAGTCTCAACCTTCTGCTTCTTCTAGCATTCATCACTGTTATACCAAAATAGGTAATAGTCTACACAAAATTTGGGTACCCAATCATAGGTTATGTTTCGCTGTATAATACCAGATGGAGTGCTTATTTCTACTCGATTAGGTAGAGGATGACTAATATCAGTCTCAACCAGCACTCTTGCATAAGATATTCTCTCAATAAATGCAGTGTATTTGTCTGTATACATGGGTCTACCGACCACACTCGCCAATTTACTCAATGTCTCAGCTGACCAGTATCTCAGGGAAAGGCTAGGGAATTTTATCCATAGGGGAACTTTATTCAGACATTATGGGTTAAATTCAAAATCGATCTCCCAATTCCTCAAAATTACTGGCCTATTCCAGTATGTATATGGCCCTAATTGCATTACTAAATCTTTATCAGATATTGCTGCAAATTTGAAGATATAATATCCATCATCATGATAGAGAATCTGAGGTTTAGTATCAAAATTCTAGAAATGGGTAATATAATTATCCATGGTTTTAAAGAATGAGGAATGTCCCAATCAACGCAGTACTCCATTAGGCCTCCTGTTCGACTATATCTGCCTTCTCTAGTTAAACCACCACCTTATCTCCCTTCAGCAATGGGGGTATACATGACAGTGCTTTCCCCATCTGCGAGCTGCGGTTCCTAGTATGACTTGGTTCTTCCAATGGAGGTGACACTACTTGTGGTTTCACCTCTGGTTCTCTCTTAGAAGACGTACCTACTCTAAAAAATTGAAGCCGACGAGGAACTTGAAGGTCCTCAGTCTGTTTTCTTATTCTCTTCCCCTCTGGGTCGGGTCACATTTCCACTCTCATCTCTAGCTCTGTTTCCTCAATAATAGGTTGAAAAGTGTGGGGAAAGAAGCTCCCAAATATAAGAGGGTATGGATGCTGTTGAGTTCCACTCGTCGGCGTGATAATTGTCAACGGTGATGTTGCTTGAGAATGCAGAGGAGCCATTTTCGATGTTAAAATATGTTAGCAGCCTGCTATTGTGCGCCCATAGAAAATGCCTATATGACTTTTAAAGTCTCTAAAAATCACACTCTCCCAAATTACTCTAGATTTTATTAGGAACCATGCCAAATATCCCCACACCCCAAAAACAAGAACTACGGGGAAGGGTGAACTGGTTAAAATGTATAAAAAACAAGATCTTACACTTCAGGTCTTTACACTTGAGCTTTAAAAATATTAGACATTGTCATTCATCTAGATGTGTACTTGAGAAAATGGAGAGAAAGTGTAATGGAGGGGAGTCAATCCTCTCAAGCCCAAACTCAGATCCGCTTACTATCCAAGATGCTTGTTTTGGGATCTTTACCTCTGTAGAATGTTGATGACTCTTTGGTTTAAAAGTATATTAAATTTTTGCTTGAGAAAAAACTTTTCATTTTGTGGGATTAAAACCACTAGACTTGATTGAACCATTTTTTCAAAACGTTGATTAAATATTCTCAGATTTTGGGTATTTACATAATACATCGAACCTTGTGAATATGACCATAGAATCTGAACCATATGAGATAGGCTATTAATGAAACTGTAAGTATAAAAAGGAACCATTATCTGGTTAAACACTCACATTAAAGTAATTTTATCATCAAACTAATTATAAGTCTCTTTATAGCCTTTCTCTGCAACCGACGGTCGAGTAATTTCACCTGGTAACCCAAAAAATTGATCAATTTTACCTTTGATTCCACTCACTACTGTCCAATTTTCCAATCACAGTCACTAAGTGAAATTGATCAACCACCATTTGTAGAGCAACACTATAAATGAAATTATAATCAGTTTGATGGTAAGTTTACTTTAGTTGAGGTGTTCAATCAGATAATGGTTCCCTTCTCTATAATATGTCTGGCTATAATTCTTATAGTGTTGGATTAGTGGGAGGCAATGGGAAGCAGTCCTATCTATCATCTATATATCTTCATATTATTCAATTCTATGCCATATTCATGGGGTTCGATGTACTATATAGATATAAAAAATTTGGGAATATCAAATTAAATTTAGGACAAAATGATTTAATCAAGTCAAATGGTTTTAATTCCATAAATGAACAATTCTTTCTCATGCAGAAACTCTATCATACATTTTTACCAAAGAATCATCAACTTTCTACAGAGGTAAATACCAAAACAAGCATCTTGGATGATAAGTGGGATCTGGGTTGGATTGGGTTATTATTAAGTTATTAATTGATTAGAATTCTATCATGATCCGAGGCTATCCCCCAGTCGTGACATGGTGCTTAGAACTATAAATGATCCCAAGCTAACCCATGCACTGGTATACTATTTTTTGCAACTAATTTAAGTTTTATGTACAAGCTAAATTTGCTGAGCGGAAGCATAATCATGAGAAAATCTAAATAAGTATAATACTGATAAAGTTTACAATATGATAAATCTGAAGAAAGAACTTGAATTACATATCATGACCCTGACTGACTATCTACAATACCTCTACTATACTTTTATAGATAGCTAGGACATGCCTCCAACTACCACAAATCAATACATATGGATAATCAAAATACAACACATAAACTATAATGGACTGAACTCCCCAAAATAAGAGGACTTATCACCTACTGGCTGAACGTTGAGAACTATATGACCCTGGTGTATAGACTGCATCTAGTACCTACATTATTAAGTAATGTAGCCACAAATGCATATATGTGGTCAGTACTTTAGAATGTATTGAGTATATGGAGACATACACTAAATCATGGAAATATTTAAAACATGCTTTAAAATTAAGGATATAAGTTATTTACTGAAATATGCATTTAAAACATGGTTGTACATAAAAACGATAAGTCATAGTGAGATTTATAAGTTCATGAGCTGAAAATAATTCTGTAAGCTAGGAAGTGGTAGAAACATAAATATTGTATGTAAATCTCATGTTAAGCTAAACATGTTGTAAAACTGAACTGAGGATTATGTATGGACACTGAGCATGAAAACATGAACATGTAAAACTGAGAATGAAATACCAAGTATAGCTTGTACTGACATGATCTGAATAAAAGAATAATCTGTAAGACTAACTAAATAATTAATGAAATCTGGTTACTGGGTCAGGCAAACCTGAACTGAAATAAACTAATTGCTAACTGAAACTGTGAGAGCTATCATGTGACTGACATGCCCCAATTTGAGCTATCGGGGTCTAACCTATAACCCAGTTGAAAGGGCGTTAGTACCATACCACGAGTACTAACACATGAATTAAGATATGCATCCACAAGACTGGTGTCTCGAGGGACTAGGGAGTCAGTCCTAAATTGGCGGGTGACCCCTAAGAGATTGTTAGTCCTAAACTGGCGGGTGACACCTCATAATCCTATATTATCTACATAGTTCTAGAACTTAGGGACTTCTACTAAGGATCTAGTCCTAATTAGTGGGTGATCCCCTATCCCTAGGTTCGCTCGTGCTAAATCCTACTCCCAACTGAATGACACTGGTGTTATTAATGGTTTAACATGACATGGTACTATACTGATAAATGCTCAGCATAAACATGCTAGTCTGAATATTGTAATAAAAATCATAACCTATCTGACCTGTAACTTGAAAACAAAGACATGTATAAACAGATAGGTATCAGGTGTTCATAACCCTTCAGCACTGAATGATCATAAAATATATAAACAACGCATAAAAAAGTGGTATAAAATCATAGTTGAAATACCCAAGAAAATAAGACATTTCAATAATTGAGTGAAATACATGAACTTGAACATGGGGATGAGTTAGACTTGAGAAATCAACATATTCACATGATATAATTCATAACTTGAATATTTGACATGGAATCACTTGAATAAAATATGAGTAATTAAAACTTAAAGCATGAAATAGACTAGTTTACATGGGAACACATGTTGAGATGGCTTGAATTCAAATTAATAAGATATACATGGATTAAATTCACACGTTGCATGGATAGTTTCATAAAATAGGATACAATTCATAATTTAAACCAAAAATAGGGGTTTTGGGCTCAATGGGTGAAAGGAACCCATTGTTGAATACGCCATATACCTCAATTACTTGAATCCTTGAAGAAAAAGTTGCACTTGGAGATTGGATACTTGAATTCTTGGATAGAAAGTTTTAATTTCTTGTTCTTTGGAAGAGGGAAAGGGTTTACAGGAGTTAATCTCATGAAAAGTGGGAAAATAATGACCTTTTAGATCTTTAATCTATCACTTGGGTGCTTGGGGGAAAGGGAAAATGACCAAAATGCCCCTTGGGCTTGTACTTACGGATGCAAGAAATATCTACTCTGCAATGCGGAGGCTAATGCAGAGCCTAAGTCTCGCATCGCGGAGCTATTGCAGACCTTTACTATTTCACACAAAAAAGCTCATAAATTTTTGCTCGAGTGTTGGATTAAGGAAAAATTGGATGAGTTGGAAAGAGGACTCAATTATCTATAATTTAGTGGGTCTAGAGATAAAAAATTCCCCTTATTTCAAAAGTTATACATGTTCAAAGTTTCCCATTGTATACCAAAATTTTGCCAAATCAAAGGCTCTTAGCTCAACTTTGCTCTAAGTATTTCCTATGAATATTTTTCACCTCATAATAATTATTCACACTAGGATAATGATCATGAAACAAGTGTTCAAATATAAATCATGGTATTTGAGTTTATATATGTAGGAGCGATGGTTCAAAGTCTAGCCCAAAAATACGGAGTGTTATATTATCTCCCCCTTGGAATCATTCGTCCTCGAATAATGGATAGGGACTTGTTGAAGTCTTAGAAGTATGACATAATGTATACATGACATGTCTGCTAACAAAGGATATAGCTGAGCTGACACGTTAAAACATCCATCATGAAACTAATTTTTGAGCTAACTTGACTCTATTGACTGTTAGGAGCTGACTCATGCTGAGAGTTTAGAACTCGCTTGAAATGTTCATGATATGATCTTACATATAGAATGGAAAAGTGATGACTAATGCAATAAAATTTCAAGAGTTACTAAGGATGGAATAAGGTATGCAACTTTTTACTAGGGGTTGTCCGTCAACAAAACACATATAGAAATCAAAAGAAAAGGGCTTCATGGCATCTCCAAGTGTATTATGTAAGAATGAATCACGAGATAGCAAGATCAAGGTCATACAAGAGGTATCACAATGTCTGAGATGGAATACTTGGAAAACTTAGATCATGCATAGAACACTTATGAATTGAGTCATGACTAAATTCCTAAATCTGAAGCATGATGCATGAACTGAACTGAATTCACAACTTACATGTATGCAAAAAAATACCTCATGGAATAGCCATATTCATGAAACTTTGGATAGTAAGACAAGATAGAAAGATAGAAAACTATATGATCTTATTTGTTTGATTGCTTAACTGAACTGCTGGCTATACAGACTGAATTATATTGAAAACTTATACTCAACTAGAGTATTTCTTCAACACTCTTTCTAATAAGTGATAATAACAGTAGTAAGCAGATATCTGAATAAGGAATCACAACATGGCTACAACTCTATTACATTGAATATAGGTCTATGAAACATAATTTAGGAAACAATTACTATGACTTGGGCAAGGCAACTTCTAAATTTCAAATACTCCCTCAACCATACTTGTCCTCTTGAATACTATGCTTATTTGATTAAACTTATAATCCTTACATGGGTACATATAACTACTCTAGCCAAAGTCTGAGTTGAACTACATACTCTCGCCATGCTCAAGCCTAACTTGAAATGATGAGGTAATGCACATAACACCGTAATAATAGTCTGAACCATTATTTCAATACCCTATGCATTTTCACAGCTCTCATCTTAAGAATAATTCTTCTTACCACTTCAATAACTAAATTCAACCTCTTATCAGGAATTTACTAGTGCATAATGCACCTATCCACTTATATACCAACATAACATTCAAGCCTATCATTATAACCACATATCAACTTCTAGGCAAACACCCATAAAAATAAATTTCTCATATTCTCTAAACCTCTATCAATAATAATTTTCTTACATGATTCTTAAGAAGACACACATGAAATTCTCAACTAACTATGATATACACCAAAAACTTTGCCTTAATTTTCCTTCAGACTTATAGCCTTACCTAGAACAAGCATACAACAATATTTCCCCAATACAAAACTTTTACTCTCTCCCATCTAAATAATTGTTCATCACCACTATCATTTCACAAGGAGAGGTTACTAAAAGGTTAGAACATGAGGACCTGAAGCATGAAAAAATATTATGCATAACTTGGACACTTAACTGAGGACTAAGGAATAGAATATCAATATCATGGATTCATCAAAGAGATCTAATATGAGGATATACATGATATAATCTGAATTTCTTTGGTCATTAAGGGTGTACATGAGTACCTAGAACTGAACATTTTGTAAAGCACGAGTACATGAGTCATAAGCTACATGACCTGATTTTGGAGTTCATAAATTCGTAGAGTATGATTTATACTGCTGAGTGAACTGGAACTCTTTAAGCTAGGAGACGGGAGAAGCTAGGAGACGGGAGAGCACATGATTCTCTATGATGTGCACGAACTATGATCATGGAGCTGATATACAAGGCATAAGTAGATGTCATGATGACTGAAATACAAAACTTTGCACTGAGATAAGAATGGGTCGAGCATCTTTCTCCCCTAGTGTTGTTCCACGACAAGCTTGCATCACTACCAAAATCTGAGAGCCTGACTTGGTTACTTGTTATATCATCTCCTCCTTTGCTTTAAGACATCATTTTGAATCCCTGGACTACTTAATAAACTCTAACTGAATTGAAACCACTTTACTTTAGAGTGCAAGATATAACAATACACATAAATAATAAACTCACCCTAAAAAACTACACCTGTAAGTGTAAAACCCATTGCTAATAGTTCCTCCTGAGATACAACTCATAGACCCAATATTCACCATATAAATACTTAAAAACTTACTAACTTAGAATCTTCAGGAGTATCACCATACCCTGCGTTCACACCATTTAGAATTTCAACTCTTTCTTCTATTTGCTCAATCATCCAAAATTCAAACTTAGATTCTAATACATAACATGGATATTCCCAAACTTTTAATGAACTATATTAAATTCATTCTTGAACATTCCCTTAATATATACGATCCTGTACTTTCTTTAGCTTCTATGATCCTCATCACATACTTAACTGGTAAGAACATCATATACTACACAACTAGCCTCTCTCGTACTTAGAAACTCAAGAGAACTATCTAAGAACACACACTGTACAAACTTAGAAATAATACAATCCCATATCACCTTGGGTATACCTCTAAATCACATCTCCACCATCATACTTAATTTTAAATCAATAAACTTAAATTCTTGTATGCACTATTTCAAGCCTACTAGTTCACCTTTCATACAACAAGCCCATGGATTCATAATCTGCTAAGTCCAGATAAAAACTATCCCTATTTTAGCACTGTTAAAACATTTAGATTCATGCTTCTAACTCTAGGTCATATGCTATAATCGTATTCTAAGAAGAGATCTGCAAACACATCTGACTTTGGCTTAGTGCGCAATTTTCATGAACATGAATGAAATCTTTCAAACTTTAGAACATAAAGGCACTGGTGGGATACTTTTGAGCCTGCATGTAATACCATAACTGTATATGGGGGACTGTTTGAGAAAACTGTATTAGTAGGAATTTAAGCTCTACTATTTCTGTTACCTCAAGAATAAGACAGAGTTGGCATGAATGGAGCATGATGAGAATCTGTATAACTTTCTTAGAGAACCTTTCAACAGCATGATCTGATCCATGAAAGAAGGGAAATATTTCATAAGTTCCCTGTAGCCTCTCGAAGAAAAGTACAGACTTCTATGTACAATTTCATAAGACTCTACTAGACACGACTTCATAAACACCCTAGGAAACTTGAACCTTGTGCTCTGATACCAAGTTTGTCACGACCCGAGGCTATCCCCCAGTAGTGACACAATGTTTAGAACCATAAATGATCCTAAGCTAACTCATGTACTGGACTACTATTTGACCAACTGATTTAAATTTTATGTACAAGCTAAATTTGCTGAGCGGAAGCATAATCATGAGAAAATCTAAATAAGTATAATACTGATAAAGTTTACAACATGATAAATTTTAAGAAAGAGCTTTAATTACGTATCATGACTATGACTGACTATCTATGAAGCCTCTACTATACTGACTATAGATAGCTAGGACATGCCTCTAACTACTACTAATCAATACTTATGGATAATAAAAATACAACATATGAACTATAATGGACTAGAGTCCTCGAAATAAGAGGACTTATCACCTGCTGGCTGAAAGTTGAGAACTGTCTAACCCTGGTATGTGGACTATATTTGGTACCTATATTATGAAGGAATATAGCCACAAATTCATATATGTGATCAGTACTTTGGAATGTACTGAGTATACGGAGACATGCACTAAATCATGGAAATATTTACAACATGCATTAAAACTGAAGATATAAGCTATTTACTGAAATATACATTTAAAACATGGTTGTACATGAGAACGATAAGTCATAGTGAGATTTGTAAGTTCATGAGCTGAAAATAATTCCGTGAGCTAGGAAGCGGTAGAAATATGAATACTGTATGTAAATCTCATGTAAGGCTAAACATGTTATAAAACTAAACTGAGGATCATGTGTGGACACAGAGCATTAAAGCATGAAGATGTAAATCTGAGAATGCAAGACTAAGTATAGCATGTACTGACATGATCTGAATAACTGAATAATCTATAAAACTGACTAAATAATTACTGAAATCTGATTACTTGGTCAAGCAAACTTGAACTGAAATAAACTGATTGCTGATTGAAAATATGGTAGCTATCATGTAACTGACATGCCCCAATCTAAGCTATCAGGGTCCAACCTGTAACCCCAGTTGGAAGGGTGTCAGTACCTTACCACGTGTACTAACACATGAATGATAATGTGGATCCGATCCACAAGGCCAATGTCCTGAAGGACTAGGGAGTTAGTCCTAAACTGGTGGGTGACCCCTAAGAGAGTATCTGTCCTAAAATAGTGGGTAACACCTCATAATCTTATGCTGGCTACGTAGTTCTGGAACTTTGTAACTGCTACTAAGGACCCAGTCCTAACTGGTGGGTATGCCCCCATCCCTAGGTTCGCTCGGTGCTAAATCCTACTCCTAACTGAATAACACTCGTATTATTAATGATTTAACATAACATGGTACTGTATTGATAAGTACTCAACATAAACATGGTAGTCTGAATATAGTAAAAAAAATCATGACCTTTCTGACTTGTAACTTAAAAATAATGACATGTATAAACAGATAGGTATCAGGTGTTCATAACCCTCTAGCACTAAATGATGACTAAATATGTAAACAACGCTTAAAATAGTGGTATAAAATCATATTTGAAGGACCCAAGAAATAAGACATTTCAATAATTGAGTGAAATATATGAACTTGAACATGGGGATGAGTTAAACTTGAGAAATGAACATATTCACATGATATAACTCATAACTTGAAGATTTGACATGGAATCACTTGAATAGAACACGAGTAATTGAAACTTAAAGAATAGAATAAACTAGTTTACATGGGAACACATGTTGACATGTCTTGAATTCAAATTACTAAGAAATACATGGATTAAATTTACAAGTTGCATGGATAATTTCATAAAATAGGATACAGTTCATACTTTAAACCAAAAGAAAGATTTTTGGGTTAAATGGGTGAAAGGAACCCATTGATGAATGCCCCACATACCTCAATTACTTGAATCCTTGAAGAAAAACTTGAACTTGGAGCTTGGATATTTGAATTCTTTGAGAGAAAGTTTGAATTTCTTGTTCTTGGGAAAAGGGATCGGGTTTACGTGAGTTAATCTCATGAAAAGTGGGCTAATAATTCCCTTTAGCGGCTTTAATCCGTCATTTGGGTGATTGGGGGCAAGGGTAAATGACCAAAATGTCCCATGGGCTTGTACTTACGGATGAAGGAAACACATCCTCCTCGTCGCGGAGCTATATGCTCATAACTTTTCGCTCGAGTGTCTGATTAAGGCGAAATCGGATGTGTTGGAAAGAGGACTTCATTATCTATAATTTGGTGGGTCTTGAGATGAAAAATTTCACATATTCAAAAGTTATACACATTCAAAATTGATCCTTGTAGGATCAAATACCAAAATTTGACCGAATCAAAGGATCTTAGCTAAACTTTGCTCTAAGTGTTTCCTATGAAAATTTTTCACCTCATAAGAACTATTCACACTAGGATAATGATCATGACACATGTATTTTGATATACGTCAAGGAATTTGAGTTTATACATGTAGGAAAGATGGTTCAAGTCTAGCCCAAAAAGCGGGGTGTTACAAATTCCAACCAATAAACTTTTTATTAAATGAAAATATTAATTAATTTTTAAAAGTTTCTATTACGTGAAAGGGTAAATAGTTTCTATTAGGTGTGAACCAAATGAAAAAAACCTGACTAATGATTTGATTTGACATGGTTTTATGTTGAAAAAAATTCTGACTACAATTCGTTTGGTTTAGTTTTAACTAAAAAAAGTCAAAATCGAACCGAACCGAACCAATCTGATGTATTACATTTACACAATTTTTAAAAATATTGAATACATAAAAATATTTATTGTGATGTAATTTATGAATATTTCTTAGACTTGTTCATTATTTTTATCTTTCAACATATTATTTCAAGTAAAACTTAGAATTTTGAATAGTCCATTAAGATTTATAGCCCATAAATATTGGTAATTCAAATAAATTCCAAATCAATACTAATGCTAACAAAAATATTGAATTAAAATTCTAGAAATGGTAATAATCAAAATTATTTTCTTATTTTAATACTTAGTCATGCAATCAATACTTACTAGACATATTTTAGCATGATTTAATATTTTTAAATTATGAATATTTCTATTATGACTTATTGATATACAATATTTATTTAAATTAATTGATTTGAAAAGTTTAATTAGACATATTTTAGCATGATTTAATATTTTTAAATTATGAATATTTCTATTATGATTTATTGATATACAATATTTATTTAAATTAATTGATTTGAAAAGTTCAAAATTAAAGTTGAATAATCACTAATCACCACTAGTTCCTTCAATTTCTTGCTCTGGAGCAGTGTTTTCAAAGGTGTTTTTGAGGCAAGTCGCGGGGTGAGCCATATCAAAAATTCTTTGACACTAAATGAAATGCGTAGATCTATATGAGATAAGTCCTAGAATTTGGGGAGTAATCTTCGGACATAAACGTGTATATCCTAGGCATAAAAACATATGCTCAGTGCTAATTTTTATTATTTTAATAGTATTTTTGTTTTAAATTTATATTTTATTATTGGTGTGATGATACTTAAATATTATGCTATCATTCTTTTCTTTTTCATATTGTAGTTTTTGAATATATAAATAGAGAAAGCAAGTTTTATAGAAAATAATTATAATATATTTTGTATATTATTGGTGATTTATTTAATTTTATTTGTAGAATTATAGAAAATTTTAATTTTTCTTATTTTCTTAGTAATAATATTCTAAATTGAAGATACATTAGATACACCTTGTAGATTGTGACACCCTACATTTTTGGAAAGAACGTGAGCTGTCCTTCCAACGTGTATAGATCCGAACCCAATGATTTTTTTAGATATAAATGTGAATGTAAATTACTTATCAATTCTTTATTTTGGGGACATCATTGGAGATGAACTAAAGTCATAGAAATCATGTAACTCAAAGTTGAGTTGAGAGCTTTCTTACCTATTTAGTTTTAGTAGACGTTTTTTACATTGGTCAACTTCCAATGAATATTTATCCTATAATATAATGAGTTAGGTGTCCTACCATAATTGAAGCCCTTCGAGTATTCTTTCCAATGCCACTAATTATTCGTCAATTCGAGTTAGGAGTAAAAAGTTATAGATGTTTTAGTGTGGCACTATCCAGGGTGCGCGATGGGCCATGCGGGGCAAGGCTTTTGCTATGCAATTGGACTCTCGGGGCATAGCTGGATCCATTCAATTAGGCCCGCATCGCGACCCTCCTTTCCTAGATGTTAAAATACATTTTTCCCTTATTGAATCAAAGGCAAAATGGTCCTTTCACCTTCTATAACTCCCCCAATCCATTTTATAACCCAAAAGTCATCCAAAACTAATAGAAAGCTCCCAAAATTCCTAGTTCTCATCCTTCCAAGAAAATCAAGAAGGAATGCTCAATTCCAAAGCTTATAGGATTCAAACTCAAGGTCTTTTCTTCAATTTTCCCCCATTAAAAGGTATGTAGAACTATACTAGCACTCATGGGCGTAAGTATAATGTTTTAATAAACTTTAAATCGTATATGTATATATGTTATGGGTTTTGAAATTGTTTGAAGAACATGCCTTATGAACCTCTTTTTACGATGAAATTTTGAATTTCTTGTGGGGTTTTCTATAACCCTGCAATGTTGCTCATGTGAACATATGATATGGATTTTGAGAATTGATTTTATAGCATGGTTTATGGAATTCCCTCTTTTATGATAAAATTTATTTCTTTAATATGTTTTGGATTGTTCCAACGAATGAGTAAAAGCTTGAGTCAAATGCTTTACTATCAAGTGTGAATTGACATGGTTTTATGTTCCAAGAGAGGGTGTTTTTCTTACTTTCTAAATGCTCTTTTGTGTTAAATGGAGGATTTAATGAGCTTTATGCAAGAAATGGCCACCCTATGTTAATGTCTTGAAAGGAGAGTGATTTTGCATTAGTTTTCAGGTGCTTTTGAAATATGAACTCTCATGTAGTGTTTAAATCTTTTGGTAGTCACTAACATATTTTTTATGAAAAGGGATACACACACGACATGATATGATACAACATGGAATTATCAAAAATTCAATCGATAAGGATTATTTTGATTCATCTAATAGCTGAGAGTTATTTGAGGCCTTAATATACATCAAACTAACTCATAAAACTACCAAGGACCATAATGTACTATGCATGAGCTTGAAATATAGTGCTAACATTGGTTTGGATTTTTGGGCTATTACAGTTGTTAGAAGAAATTAAAACATGCCCTCTAATAGATGGTCTATCTGTTGCAACAAATAATTCATATATTGCAACAGATGTCTTATTTGTTGCATATAGACCATCTGTTGCAACAGATGGTAAATCTGTTGCGATAGATGGGTTATTTGTTGCGACAGATGGACGATCTATTGCAATAACTCAACAATAATGGTTGTTATTAAGAGAGAATCCATTTTGAAAATGTGAAAAGTTTTAATGTAAAAGAAAAAGTCATGACTTTTCACAGAAAATAAAAAGTCAGTAGTTTGAATGTAATTAATACAAGGGAGCTGAACATTTCTGTCTTTTGTCTAACACATTCAGATTCAATCCTTTATAAATACGTCCCTCCTTAATCTTCATTCTACTCCATATTATTTATTTCTTGAATTTTATTTTTTCGTATTACATCTTCAACCACTTCTCTTTAAAGAGCATATTTATTTCTTGTTGAGGTAAGTGTTTTTGTTGTGTATAAATCTACCAATTGATAGTATACGTTGTATTATATTAGGACTCTTTTCTTTACTTTTGTGTTTACATTTTTTGTTAATTCATACGTGTTCTACATAGGGTTGATCCTGTTTGGGACATTGCTATTCTGTGTGACATCGTGTGGAAACTTTAGAGGAAGGTTAATGACCTGCAGTGGGAGTTGATCGCCGCGAGAGCAAGGATATTCAGAGGGATTCGCAGGCTGAGGAGAACCCTGCTGCTGCCGGTTGACGATTGGCGGGATGACAATAATAATAACAAATAATAATAATAATGATAATAATAATAATATTTAGGTTATGTTTTTTCTTGTAGCATATGTATTTTAATTTTTCTATATCGGATCTATACCTACTGTATTTTTTTTGTTTAATGAAAAATTTATTTTTGTCATCTTTGGCTTTTTAATTCTTATTTAATTTTCATTCTGTCTATTTCTTTTTCTCAATAAACATGTAGAAGGTTGGATGTAAGGAGAAATTTTGAATTCAGTAGCAATAGCATGAGTTTTGAGTTCTTTCAATAGATGGACCATCTGGTTAAATAGATTGGTCATCGGTTGGATTTCTATCAGCAGATCATTCATCTGTTGCAATAAATTTGTCATCTGTTGGAGGAACACATTCCAGTTTGATTAACTGTATTGTGTTCTTCCAGCTAATGTCCATCTGTTGCAACAAATGGGCAATCTGTTGAAAATAATTTTGTGGTCTGTTGTATTTAGTTCTTATTTTGCCTCTTTTTATTGATTCACAAGTTATTAAAAAATATATTTTATATAATAAATGATAACATTTACGTTCACAACAATGAGTAAAATATATAAATGATATCAAACAACAACACAAGTTTTTGCTATTACAACGATTATGGTGGATACAATCCAGGCATATAGTTCTTTTGTGGCCAACATTCTTACATATGGAGTACTTATTTTTTTTTATGGAAATGATTTTCTGACTCCACGCCTTCTCTTATATCGCCTTCTTTCCGGTTTGATAGTGCTTGGGTCAATATATGGAGAAGGTATTAATCTCCCCAAAACCTCTATAGGAACAACCCAAGATTCTTTGGGAGGCACCAAATTAATATTCTCACTATATACCATTTTATATTTTTTCACCGAATAATATAGAGAGGAGAACTCATAAATTTTAGTTCCATATTATGCACCATATTGAGCTCAAAGAGCTGTCATATCATGTGGATGGAGTATTTTGTCTAAGTCAAAAATTCTGCACGTATAAGATCTTGTTTGAAGATTGACCGTGGCAACATTACCATGACCGTCGATACTGAACTTGTAATCTACTATTTGATAAGCAAATAACCTATTCTAATGACTGATGTTCTTTTATATTATTTTTTTTGCTTCTAGAATAAATTTAGTTCCCGTATTCTCGAATTTTGCATGCCTTTCATGAAAAAAAATTCCATACTTCTGGTTATTATATCAAATAGAGCCACGATGGGAAATTCTCTTTCATCACCAAATAATGAATTCACTGATTCAACTATATTTGACGTCATAATATTGTACCTATACAAGAGAATCACTTAGTATGACACAAATATTAAACTTGTAACTCAAATAAGAGATTAAATTTATAAGAATGTACCTATTTGCCGGACAGAATGCCCGACTCCATCTCTCAAAATTGACACGTACGAGATGTTCTGCTGCCTTGGGATGCATATCCATTATTGGATTGAAATGATCTAAAAACTTCTCTCTATTATATCCTCTAGTTGCTCTATAAAAAAGGGTCATGACCCTTTCGTTGTTAAAGTTGTTCCGAGTATTATCTCCAAGATGCCTTATGCAACAACTAAAGTGAAATAAAGTGTAAAAAATTAAACTCATCTATGGAATACTTTAATGCCTATTTAAAAAAAGACAAATCTTTGATATCTTTGATACAACTTCGCATCTATTTAAAAAAATATCCATAAGAGGCATCACATTCCTTGTCCACTGCACAAAAAGTGACAGAAAAAGATATGAATCTCTGCATCCTGCGCCACCGCCACTAGCAAAACTCCATTATACCTGCTCCCCAAGAAGGTCCCATCAATAGCTATGAATTTTCTCAAATATTGAAAACCTTAAATCCAAGCACCATAGGATACAAAAAAAGTACTTGAACCTTCTGTTTCATCAACATGCAACGCTGTTTTACTTCTGAGATTTGTGGACTCAAGCATGTAATGGTAGGCATTGAGGACTGCATACCCGTGCTCATTTGTCCCCCTAACCAAGTCCTTGAAAATTCCCATGGTCATATATATCTTCTAAGAACTGACCATGACACCCAATTCCGTGAGAAGTTGATTGGTTATATCCCTTGTAGAAGGGACTTTTCCATTGGGGAATCTATTCTTGAAATATTGACCGAGGACCTTTGCCGTGGCATGAGGATTTTGGCCTAAAATGTGCTCCGAACCACATGTTTGATATTTTTCATATTTATGAATGATGAATATGTTAGAACTTAAGTAATTCACCACTCTTAACCACCATTTGCAGTTCAGATTAACACATCTAAAGCAAAAGACTTTGCTCGAATTAGTCACCTTCATTAATTGAAATCTTTTTCAAGAAATAAATAAATAAATAAGTAGATAGTTCATCCGTATCCTTAAATGACATCCCCTTGTAAAAGTTAGTCTCGTCGTCTTGACGATTATCAGACTGTGTTGATTGAGAAGAACCGCCCATCGTATTGCTCGAAGCAATGGGCGTAGGTGTTTGATCATCATCTAGAATATTTATGTCCAGATCATCCAACTCATCATCAAAGATGTCTTGTTGTTCTTCTTCTTCTACAGTTTGGTTCTTATTCTCTCTTGATTTTTCAACTACTTACACCCTTAACAACGGCTTGGCTGAATCACTAAGATAAGCACGCAACTAAACATGATTGGTTATCTTGAAAGATAGTACCTTGTAATTTTCAAAGTAGCTGCGCATGTAGCTGATGACGAGTTCTTCCAGTTGACAATTTAGTACACAATAGCTGATGATTAAGTTCACAAAATCATCATACGGAATATCACTTTGGACTGTTATAGCTATCGTCTCTTACTTTTAACTCTCCTTCCAATTCCATACACATCGATTGTTTTTCTCGATCCATTGACCATGACAATCCACCCCTATTGTTATTGATCCCTCTATTAGTGGTACCTGAATAAAGTCATTTGTTAAAAAAAAGTTAATAATTGTATCATAATAAAATTAATATTGATATGTAATCTATTTCAATATGTGAAAAATATGTTGCAATAAGTAAGTGATCAGTTGCAACAGATTACTTACCTATTGGGATTCATGTTACGCTCCTGAATCTGATTTTAACAGATGAGTCATCTATTGTAATAGGTGAATCCTATGTTGCAACAGACTATAGATTTGTTGCAACAGATAAAGCGCCTATTGAGATAGATATTATAGTACTAAAGAACCTTTGAAGCTGATTCCAATAGATGAGTGACATATTGCAATAGATAACTAACCTGTTGCGACAGATGACTTACCTGTTGCAATAGAAGATGCGTCTGTTGGGATTGAGTTCAGGTTCTATTGTAACGGGTGACTAATCTATTGTAATGGATAACTAGCCTGTTGCAACAGAAGGGTCATATATTGCGACAGGTAACTCATCTGTTCAATTCATGTTACGGAACTATAGAACCATAAACATGAATCCAACATATGAGTCTTTCGTTGCAACAGATGAGTGATCTGTTTAAACAGATGACTCTTATGTTGCATTCATGCACGCTATCTATTGTTGAAAAACAACACAATAGCAGTTACCCAAATGAAAAATTCAACTAAAAATCATAATTTGAGTTACCAAAGTCTCTTATGAAGTAATGCCTGAGTGGAAAGTGATGTACAAAAAAAAATTGACCTAAGAAATTGGTCAAGTAGCAACAGTAGCAGTAACAACAACAACAATAATGGTCAACAAGAAGAAAATGAAGATGATAATGATGTAGAAGATGATGATAATGAAGAAGAAGATGATGAATAAAGAAGCAACAACAATGAACTACAAAATCTCTAAGAGAGAGAAAACAATAATGGATGAGAAGAGAGAGAAATGTGTCTTTTTTCCCTCTGTTTCCTGTTATATTAGGTTAACATTTGGATCAAAGTATAAATTTAAAAATGTATGACTATTCTCAAACTTCCCCAACTTTCTTAATACTTAATAAAGTAACTGTCACCTCCACTCAATTATTAAAACTTGAGTCACCTACACCTCATTTTTAAACTCTTTTGTCACTTTTAACTAAATGTCCCAGGATTATTGTCCTCCGCCAGTTTTAGTCCTTCTCTCAGAATGAGAAGTTTCATTTGATCGTTGGTGACCCTTAAGTAGCTTTTTAAGAAGGCAATGATCCGGTTTCCCTTGTGATTCATGATAACACCACATGTAACGCCTATTTTTTTTTAAAAAAAAAGACTCGACAAAGAAAAAACAAAGGAATGACAAAGAAATTTCAAATGTTAAAAAATGTGAATAAACTAAGTATAGGGTGCTAATTGGATTTAAAATTATGATCGTAACTATTCAGAATCAAACACTATATGCCTTCATTTAATTCGCTATTTGACGTTTTATCGACGAGTGTGTTACACTCTTTACATATTTGATCAAGCTAGTTTAGCCTCACGTGTCTTGCACATGTAATATCTGATTATTTAAAATTAAATGATTTTATCTATTTTTGAAATTTTAAATAAAGTGTTAGAGTTCAAATCACTTTTCAAAAATCTTTCACACTATAATATAATAATATAAACATAAACATATACACATATATGTTTAACCACTAGAAGTTTTAACCGGTTGATGGATCGTCACTTTTATGTTTGTAGTATAGTACCTCTTTTCCTTGTTGTCACATGCTAAGAAAGACACGTCAATTTGAACCATATT
>NC_061122.1:22723269-22743275 GCF_002878395.1 Capsicum annuum | reverse complement strand
AAAATAAACACTCAAAAGAAAAAAATTTTCCTCAAGCAAAAAATTCATAGTCCAAAAGCACTAGACTTATGGTTGAAACAGCCAAAATAAAAAATTGGAGAAAAAAATAGTAAACATTGAAAATTCACGTGAAATACCTACGGAATAAGCATGGAATAAAAATTCACATGAAAAAAACTTGAGAATCAATATGCATTGAAAGCTGGAAAAAAAGTTATGTAGGTTGTTTAGCATGTCGTGCATGCTTTGTGTTGGCAGTAGGCACATGTAGTGTGTCATTCTGAGACCCACACCTAGAATGTCATGTAGTCTCTCACATATTGCCTTAAAGATGACATATTAGGAGTTGCATTAATTGTCGCAACCCCCTTTTTGTTTGAGGCCCCACTTCAATTATGCATAAAAACAAAAAATTCAAATGAAAAAAAATTTCCTCTAGTAAAACACTCAGACTGAAAAAGCACTAAATTTACGACTCAAATATCCAAAATTGAAAATTGAAAAAGTTGTAAACATTGCAAATTAATGTGAAATACTTAGGGAGTAATCATGGATTAAAAATTCATGTGATAAAACCTCGAGAATCAACATGCATTGAAAACTGAAAAATAAAAAGTTATGTAGGATGTTTAGCGTGTCGTGCATGCTTTGTATTGACAGTAGGCATCCATAGTGTGTCATTCAGGGACCCTATTGGAGATAAGGTGATCAATGACGATAAGAAAGAGGAGAATGGACTCCTTAAAACTAAATATACTGGACATCTCACAAGAAAAAAATAAATCTCTTCTTTATTTTCTTATTATAACTGTTGGCGATTTTGTTTGTCGTCAGACTCTATCTCTCTCTAATATTTTACCTTTAACGTTTCAATCTTAAAGTTCACTTCGTCTAACCGGCAGATTCCGGTGCCAGCGACGGCATAGGCTCGCCAGCAATAGGTAAGGGGTACTATCTCTCTCCCTTGTTCTCTCCCCCCAGTTTCTATCTAATCCCTCAGTTCTCCCTATTTTCTCCCTTTCCCTCCCTTTTTTATCAGTCTCGTTACTACTATCTTCAGCGGGGTTAGGGTTCCCACTGGCTCGACTCCGGCGTTGGTATAGGTGTGCATCAGCGGTCAAGTAGGTTGGTATGAGGACAACCGTCTCCCAGATTTTGAAAATACACAGTCGACAATCCGGCGACACTCCGGCAGTGAACCGGCAGCTTTTTCAGGTGACCTTAATCCGGCAACCAACTTTTGAAATGAAAATTAACAAAACAAGCAGCCCGCAGACGTACCGGTGACATTTAAACTTTGAGTTTACTCACTTCATACAACTTGGTTTATTTATATTATTCTTATTTTTGCTTCTTCTTACTGGTTTCCTTTCCTATTTCTTGTTTCCTATGTGTGTGATTAAAGTGGTGATTGGATACTTAGCCTATTGGTGGTTATTGTTGTATTATTGTTGTTATTGTTATTATTGTGTTATTCTAGCTGCTTAGGACGATTAGTGTACTTTATGAGTGTCTTCGCCTACTATTTTTGTACTGTGGCTTTGTTCGTTTATTTGTTGATGAGGGGCTTTGTTTTGGTTTTTGAGTAATGGCTGGAGGGGTTGATGGTGGATTAGGGTCATGTCTGAAGGGGATGGGTGTTAGGGCTATTTTGAGAGGAGGTAAGGAGGGGAGAGAAGGGTGGGTGTGGGGTATAGGTCGGGTGTTAGGGCGGGTTTAGTGAGGGGTTTTATAGGTAGGTGAGTAGCGAGAGTAAATAGGCTAAGGGTAAGGTCTTGGAACATTGGGACCCTTCAGGGTAAGTCCGTAGAGTTGGTGAAGATTCTTAAGAAGAGGAAGATTAATATTGCGTGTGTTCAGGAGACTAGGTAGGTAGGATCTAAGGCTAGGGATGTGGATGGGTACAAGTTATGGTACTCAGAGGGAGTGAGAATATTGGAATGGAGTGGGAATCTTAGTAGATAAGGAGCTGAGAGGTCAGGTGGTGGAAGTTAAGAAGGTCAGCGATAGGCTGATGAAGACTAAGTTGGTCATAGGGGGTTTTATGCTGCATGTGTGTAGTGTGTATGTACCGCAGGTGGGCTTAGAAAATGAGGTAAAAGAGAGATTTTGGGAGGATTTGGATGAGGTGGTGAGAAGCGTACCTAGTTCAGAGAAGATTGTCTTAGCAGGGGACTTCAATGCCCATATTGGGTATTACCGGGAGGCTACGACGATATGAATAGAGGTTTTGGTTTCAGTGATAAGAATGGTGAGAGAACTACTCAATTGGATTTTGTGAGGGATTTTGGGCTGGTGGTAGTGAATTCGAGTTTTCTGAAGAAGGAGGATCACCTGATTACCTTCTGACGCGTGATATCTAAGACTCAAATTAACTTTCTACTGCTTAGGAAGGGGGACAGGGTGTTATGTAAGGACTGTAAAGCCATTTTGAGTGAGCATCTTTCGACCCAGCACAGGCTTATAGTGATGGACTTATCTATCAAGAAGTTCAAGAAGAGAAGATTCGAGGAGGGTCCTCCTAGAATTAAGTAGGGTAGCTATACGCCCATTAGTACACTGGAGATAGGGGAAAATGTAGGGGGTTTTGGGGTGTGGGAGAGCAGGAGAGAAGTAGATGTTATATGGGAGAGGGCAGCCAGTTGTATCATGGAGACTACTAGAGAAATGTTGGGGGTCTTGAGGGGTCGGGTAGGACGTCATAAGGGGGACTGGTGGTGGAATGAAGATGTGAAGAAGAAAGTAGAGATTAATAAGGAGGTGTATGTCAAGTTGATTAAGAGTAAAGAAAAAGTGGAGAAGAGGGTGACTATGGAGGTTTACAAAGTAGCAAGGAAGGAGGCTAAGTTAGCAGTTATGGCTGCTAAGACGGCAGCGTTCAACAACTTTTATGTGGGGTTAGAGAAAAAAGCGGGGAAAAGAGGTTGTTTAGGCTTGCTAAGGCTAGGGAGCGGAAGAGTCATGACCTCGATCAAGTGAAGTGCATTAAAGGGGAGGATGGTAGTGTTTTAGTGGAGGATGTTCACATTAAGAGGAGATGGCAGGAGTACTTTCATAGCCTTTTGAACGAGGAGGGACAAAAGCATTGAGTTAGGTGAGCTGGAGCATTTGGAAAAGAGCTGTGATTTCAATTACTGTAGGTTTTTTAAAGTTGAGAAGGTTAGAGAAGCTATTCATAGAATGCAGAGAGGTAGCGCAACGGGGCCAGATGAGATTTCAGTGGATTTTTGAAAGTATGCTGGTGGGGCAAGTTTGAGGTGGTTGACTGATTTATTTAATGGAATTTTCAAGACTGCGAGAATGCCTGAGGCTTGGAAATGGAGTACGATGATTCTATTATATAAAAATAAGGGTGACATCCAGAGTTGCAACAACTATAGGGGTATTAAGTTGTTGAGGTACACTATGAAGATTAGGGAGAGAATGGTTGAGCAGAGGTTGAGGAGGGTCATATCCGTTTTGGAGAATCAGTTTGGATTTATGCATGGTCACTCGACGACAGAGGCAATCCACTTAGTGAGGAGATTGGTGGAGCAGTATAGAGAAAGGAAGAGAGATTTACACATGGTGTTTATCGACCTAGAAAAGACGTATGATAGAGTCTCGAGGAAGGTTCTTTGGAGATGCTTGGAGGTGAGAGAGGTTCTGGTGGTGTACATCAGAGCTATTAAGGACATGTGCGATGTAGGGAAGACCCGGGTGAGGACGGCGGGAGGAGACTCAGAGCAGTTTTCGATCGAGATAGGGTTGCATCAGGGATTGACTCTTAGTCCATTCCTTTTTGCACTGGTGATGGACATGTTGACGCAGAGTATCCAAGGCGAGGTGCCTTGGTGTATGTTATTTACAAATGATGTAGTGAGAATTGATGAGACGCGGAGGGGTGTGAATGATAAATTGAAGATCTGGAGGCAAACCCTTGAGTCTAAGGGGTTCAAGTTGAGTAGTTCAAAGACGGAATATTTGGAATACAATTTTAGTGACTTGAGGTAGGAGGACAAAGTAGTGGTGAGGTTGGACTCCTAGGATGTTTGTAAGAGGGACAGTTTTAAGTATCTTGGGTCTACGATTCAGGGGAATGGTGAGATTGATGAGGATGTCTCAAAGTGTATTGGAGCAGGATAGATGAAGTAGAGGCTTGCCTCAGGGGTGTTGCGTGATAAGAAGGTGCCCTTAAGCTTAAAGGCAAATTCTATAGAGTGGCAGAACGTTCGACCATGTTGTATGAAGCGGAGTGTTGGCCATTAAAGCGCTCCCACATCCAAAAATTAAAGGTGTAATAAATGAGAATATTGCATTGAATTTGTGGGCTTACTATAGGGGACAGAGTAAGAAATGATATTATCTGAGAGAAGGTGGGAGTGGCTTCGGTGGAGGACAAAATACTGAAGGAAGGCTGAGATGGTTTGGGCATATGATGATGAGGGGCTCGAATGCCCTAATTTATAGGTGTGAAAGGCTATCTTTGGATGGATTTAGAAGGGGTAGAGGTAGGCTGAAGAAATACTGGAGGGAAGTGATTAGACATGACATGGAGCATCTTCAACTGACTGAGAGTTGAACCCTATATAGAAAGGTATGGAGGGCGGGGATAAGGGTAGAAGGCTAGTGTGAGTATGTGGGTTATAGGATGCAGTTAGGAGAGATCTTATATAGCTGGGGAAGTAACCCTGGGACTGTGTACATAGGTGGGTGCCCTTTTTCTTATGTCTTAGTTCCTATTTGTCTTATTTCGTGTCTCCAGTATTTTCTCATATTTTGTATTTCTACGATTACTATTTTTATTATTTATTATTCCTGATTTTCTTTTATGTCATCCACCCCCTTATTTACTATTCTTTATCTTGAGTCAGGGGTCTACAGAAAACAGCCTCTCTACTTCGTCAGAGGTAGCGGTATGGACTACGTACATCTTACCCTTCCTAGACCCCACTTTGTGGGAATACACTGGTTCTGTTATTAAATTTCTTTTTAAGTATATACATGTATAACTAGTGGTGGGATTCTTTACATTGAAGACAGTGAAATATAAAAAAAATTCCATACAATCTCTTTTATATTTCTTCATGGTGTCAGAGCAGTAACATTGCTAGCTCATCTCTTTTAATTCCTTCAATTTTTTCTCTCTCTCCATTCTTCAAAGGATGTCAAATTCCACTGTTGAGAGCTCTGAAATCACTCCTAATACCACTTCTTAACAAAATAATGGAATCACCATTGATAATTCTCATCCCTACTTTCTTCATCCATCTGTTGCATCGAGAATGGTCTTGATCAATACTCCCTTTAATGGCAAAGGCTATCCAAGGTGGAGAAGGTCTACTCATATCTCTCTTTCAAAAAAAAAAATTGTGCTTCATATATGAAACTTGTCCTGCTCCAGACCTGGATGATCCGACTTTTAAACTTTAGAGTCGTAACAACTACTTGGTAACATTTTGGCTTTTAAATTCTCTTTCTTTAGGATATTGCTTCCAATATTCTTTATTTTAGAATGGCCAAAGATAATTGGTCAGATCTAGAACACAGATTTGGCGAACCCAATGGGGAAAATCGTATCATCTGCAGAAAGAATTAGCAGAGTTAGTCAAGGGATCTATTAGTCAAGGGATCTAATTATATTGAAGGATTCTTCACTAAGATAAAAAGTTTATAGGATGAGTTGGACACATCTAATGCTAATGTGCTTTGCACCTGTGTGTGTTCATGTAAAGGAAAAAAGAAAATGATCCAATTCAAAGAATATGAGAGGCTCATTCATTTCCTCATGGGATTGAATGATACCTATGCACCGGCCAGAAGCAATATTCTTATTCTTAATCCTTTATCCTCTATGAACCATGCTTATTCTCTCTTGATGTAGGATGAAAATCGGAGAAAAACTCATCTCTCTTCTCAGTTTCCCAAAGATAGCTCTTCCTTCATGGTAGAAAAATCAGCTATCTCAAAAAATCAACTCAATATTCAACAGAAAACTAGACCTGGATCTGGATTTAACTACAATCAGAAAGTTGAGAATACTTTTTTCAAAGGAAATACTTCTAACAAAGGAAAGAAAAGAAACCTATTGTGTAATTATTGCAAGATGACTAATCACACTATAAATAATTATTATAGGCTAATAGGTTTTCCATTAGATTTTAAGTTCATCAAATTCAAAAAATTTCAAGGAACTATGAGAAGTAACTTTACAAGTCCAATGGAAGAACCATAAGGGAATCAATCTATTCTTGCTGCCTTTGAGAATCTTAATTTTTCTTAGCAACTCTCCCCAAGTCAATTCAATCAAATTTTTCATCTCTTAAAACATATTCAATATGGAAAAACTGTTGGATCGGAAGTGAATGCCAACTCAACTGCTGGTATATATTTTGAACATTCACTCTCTTGTTATTCAGTTCATAATTCAAATTCTACATCATGGATTATTGATTCAGGAGCCTCTAAGCATATATGCTTTGATTCTAAGTCTTTCTTATCTCCCATACCTTATCTAAGCCTATAATGGTCAGGTTACCTAATTCATCTAGAGTAAAGGTTACGAACTATTTCTCTTCTGTCTGATTTTATACTCACAAATGTCCTTCATATCCCATGTTTCAGATATAATTTACTCTCGATTCATAAATTATGTCTATCTTTCAAGTGTGTCATTATGTTCACGTCTACTGGTTGTCTTTTTTAAGGCCCTTTGAAGAGCCCTCAAATTTTTGGTAAAGTTAAAGACAGACTATACATATCAGAGCCTACTCGCACTCAAACTCTAGCTAAAAAATCATTATTTTGTTCAATAAGAGATGTACTTATCATTCTGTTTTAGATTCAGTAGTATTATTTCCTAAGAGATTTAATTCTCATTCCGTTCTAGCTTTAGTTTTTGTCCCTATTTCGGCCAAATCACTATCTGATGTAATGTTATGGCATGTAAGATTGGGGCATTTTCCTTTCAATACAATGAAATATATCAGTTCCATTTATTTTTCTTCAAATTTTGATTGTCCTTGCATGGTTTTCCCCTTTGCAAGACAATCCAGATTACCATTTCCAGTTAGTCATATCAGGAGTAAAGGAATTTTTGATCTTCTTCACATTGACATCTGGGGTCCATATAAGGTTCCTACTTATAATGGAAATAAATACTTTCTGAGAATTGTGGATGATTTTTATAGAGGGACTTGGACCTATTTGTTAACTACAAATCAAATGTTTTTTAGTACTAAAGAGTTTTTTTGTGCATGATAGAAAGACAGTTCAATGCTAGAGTCTTAATGATAAGATCCAACAATGCCTTGGAACTAGGGAATAGTGCTGAAACATCTTCTTTTTTATAATCTCAAGGAATTATACATAAAACTTCTTGCATAGCCACACCCCAACGGAATGGAATTGTGGAAAGGAAACATAGGAACTTATTGGAAATTGCAACAACCTTAATGTTCCACTCCAAAGTTCCTACTCCTTATTGGGTAGAGTACATACTCATAATAACATATTTGATCAATCGGTTTTCATCTAGTGTATTACATGGTAACACACCTTATGAACTCTTGTTTCATCAAAAACCTTCATATCATCATTTAAGAAGCTTTGAATGTTTGTGTATGCTTCTACATTATAAAATGCTAGAAGCAAAAGCGAGCCTAGAGCAACTTCTTGTGTCTTTTTAGGATACCTTACTGGATAAAAGGGATACAAAGTTCTTATTCTGGATACTAAAAAGGTATGCACATCAAGGGAATGTTCATTGTCATGAGCACATTTTTACATTCATCTTATTTCCTAATACCGTTTTATCTGCTATTTTTTACCTATATCTTCTATCTATTCTGATTAGACAACAGATGACTTCATGTCTTTCCTTCTCCTATAATCCCAGACCAATCCTCACCAATTTTACCTTCTACTATGGACACTACTTCCACTTCTCATCCTCAAACTATTACTCATCTATCTACCTCCACTATTCAAGAACTTTTACCTCCTCCTACCATCCCACCCCCTAGAAGATCTAGTAGAGAAAACAAAGGCACTTTAACTAGTCTTTTATATGACTTTTCTTGCAATAATTTTTTTGTCACTGATCTTACTACTACTTGTCTAGCCGTTCCTTCCTTACCACCTACATATCCATATCCTTAGCTTTCCAATCAAAATTAGGCTTTATTATATTCTATTTCACAAATTTCAGAATTGACTCATGATTCTCAAGCTTGTCAACATCCTAGATGAAAAACTACCATAGATTCTAAATTACAGTCCTTGATCATTAACAAAACATGGGATGTGGTGCCTCTCACTTCTGGAAGGAAAGATTTACCTTGTAAGCGGGTAAACAAGGTTAAGTAAAAGGATGATGGAAGTATAGAAAGACTTGACACAAAATTGGTTATCAGAGGTAATAAATAAAGGAAGGCATATACTACAGTGAAACTTTTTCCTCTATAGTTAAGATGATAACTATCATATTCCTATTATCTATTGCAATCAAGAAGAATTGGCATGTTTCTCAGTTTGATTTAAGTAAAGATTTTCTCTATGGAGAACTCCAAGAAGAGGTTTATATGAAATTTCCTTTAGGAATGTGTCCACCCAGTCCTCACCAAGTTTGTAAAATCACAAAATCTCTCTTTAATTTGAAATAAGCCTCCAGACAATTGTACGCAAGGCTTCCAGGGGCTCTCAATTTTAAAGGTTTATCCTAGTCTCTTAATGATTATTCATTATTTTTTTTAAAAAGGAAGAACTATCTCCATTGTGGCATTTTATGTTTATGATTTATTACTCACCGGTGATAATGCTCAAGAACTTTCATATCTCAAGTCTTTTCTAAATTCAGAATTTCAAATAAAGGATCTTGGCCAGATTCAATATTTCTTGGGGATGGAAATCATTCGAGAACCAACAGATTTTATCATTACACAAAGCAAGTTTACAAGGGACTTACTCAGTAAATTTGATTGCTCCAGTCTCCCCACAGTATCTACTCCACTCAATCCTTCCATCAAATTAACTGCTACATATGGAGCTCCTTTGCTGGATCCACCCATCTATCGACGTTTTATTGACAAACTTAACTACCTTACCCACACAAGACCCGACCTTTCTTTCACCATCTTGACCCTTAGTCAATACATGCAAAAAACATCTATTTTCTATTTTACAACAGCTCTTTATTTCCATCAATACCTTAAATCAAACCCCACTCAAGGTATTTTTCTCATTTCAAACCTAAATTTCTCTCTTTTATCCATTTGTGATGCATATTGGGCGGCTTGCCATGACTCTAACAAATGTCAGTGGTTTATTTATAGGCTTAGGTAGTTCTCCTATTAGTTGGAAATTGATAAAACAAACTTCTATATCTTTTTCTACCGCTGAAGCTGAATATCGTTCAATGAGATGTCTTGTTGTAGAACTAACTTGGCTTACCCATCTTTTTATTGATTTATCCCTTAAACCATCATTACCAATACCCGTATACTCTTATAGCCAAGCTTCAATTTGCATTGCCAAAAATTCGATCTTTCATGAAAGGACAAAGCACGTTGAATTGGATTGTCACTTTGTCTGCCAACAATATCTTTCAGTTGATATCTCTATCTTTTGTCCCTTCAAAATCTTAGCTTGCCGACCTCTTTACCTAACCTCTATCTGGTCCATCTTTTCATTTGGTTCCTGGTAAGTTGTAGCTCTCCTCTTTCCCCTCTAACTTGAGGAGGGATGTTAGAGATGAGGTAATTAATGACGCTAAGAAAGAGAATGGACTCCTTAAAACTATATTTATACTGGACAGTTCACAGGAGAAACACATAGCTCACAAGATCTATCGTTGTACAATGATTGATTGTATCTATGGTCGAAAATAAAATCAGCCTGGATTAAAGTAATTAGAGTAAATATATTTATTTTGTTATTACATTTTCTTTTTAGCAGATACATATATAAATAGTGGTAGGATTCTAAACATTAATGACAAGGAAATAAAAAAAATTTCCATACAATCTCTCTTACTTTTCTTCAAACTCACACCTAGAATGTCATGCGAACCCTCACGTGTTGCCATAAATATGACATATTGGGAGTCGCACTAATTTTTGCGACCCCCTAATTGTTCAAAGTCCCACTTCAACTATGGATAAAAACAAAAAACTCAAACGCAAAAAGATTCTCTCTAGAAAAAAACTCAAGATTGAAACAACTAGAATCGAAAATTGAAAAAGCAGTAAACAATGAAATTCACGTAAAATACCTAGGGAATAAACATGGATTGAAAATTCATGTGGAAAACCCTTGAGAATTAGTATGCATTGAAAACAGAAAAAGAAAAAGTTATGTAGGATGTTTAGCGTGTAGTAAATGCTTTGTATTGGCAGTAGGCACGCGTAGTGTGTCATTCAGGGATCCACACCTAGAATGTCATGCGGGCTCTCATGTATTTCCTTAAATATGACATATTGGGAATCACTTTAATTGCCGCGAGCCCCTATTTATTCAAGGCCCCACTTCAATTCTTCATAAAACAAAAAACTCAAATGAAAAAAAAATTCTCTAGAAAAAAACTCAAACTGAAAAATCACTAAATTCATGATTGAAACAGCTAAAATCCCAAATTGATAAATTGGTAAACATTGAAAATTCATGTGAAAAAACTTCGAGAATCAATATGCATTGAAAACTAAAAAGAAAAATTTATTTAGGATGTTTAGCATGTCGTGCGTGCTTTGTGTTGGCAGTAGGCATGCGTAGTGTGTCATTCACGAATCCACACCTAAAATGTCATGCAGGCTCCTGTGTGTTGCCTTAAATATGACATATTGGGAATCGCATTAATTGTCGTGACACCCTATTTGTTTGAGGATCCACTTCAAATATTCGTAAAAATAAAAAACTCAAACGAAAAAATATTCTCTCAAGCAAAAAACTCAAACTGAAAAAAGCAGTAAACTCAAGATTGAAACAGCCAAAATCAAAAATTAAAAAAACAATAAACATTGAAAATTCATGTAAGGAATAAGCATGGATTGAAAATTTAAGTGAAAAACCTAAAGAATCAATATGCCTTGAAAATTGAAAAAGAAAAAGTTATGTAGGATGTTTTGCGTGTTGTACATGTGTTGTGTTGGCAGTAGGCACAGGTAGTATGTCATTCAGGGAGCCACACCTAGAATGTCATGTAGACTCTCACAGGTTGACTTAAATATGAAATATTGGGACTCGTATCAATTGTTGTGACCCCCAATTTGTTTGAGGATCCACTCTAATTATGCATAAAAACAAAAAACTCAAACGAGAAAAAATTCCTCTAGCTAAAAACTCAAACAGAAAAAGCACTAAACTGAAGATTGAAACAACCAAAATCAAAAATTGAAAAAGCAATAAACATTGAAAATTCACATGACATACCTTGGGAATAAGTATGGATTGAAAAATTCATGTGAAAAAACTACAGGAACGAATATGCATTGAAAACTGAACAAGGAAAGGTAATGCAGGATGCCTAGCATGCCGTGCATGTTTTGTCATGGTAACAGGCACACATAATGTGTCGTGCAGGGACCCACACCTAGAATTTCATGCAAGCTCCCACATGTTACCTTAAATATGACATATTGGGAGTCACATTAATTGTTGATGTCCATTATTTGTTTGAGTTTCCACTACTATTTTGTACAAAAGCAAAAAACTCAAACAAAAGTTTTTTCCTCTAGGCAAAAAGTCTACACTAAAACGATCAAAATTGAAAATTAAGAAAAAACTAAGCATTAAAATTCACATGAAAAAACCTCGGGAATCAATATGCATTGAAAATTAAAAAAAATAAATATAATATAGGATGCCTAGCGTGTAGTGCACACATAGTGTGTGTCGTGCAGGACCCACACCTAGAATGTCATGCAGGATCCCACAGTTTCCTTAAATATGAGATATTAGGAGTAGCATCAATTTTATCACCCCTTATTTATTTGATGAAGTCTCCACTTCTTTTCTGCACAAAAATAGAATAACGTAAACTGAAAAAATTTCCTCCAGCTAGAGCCAATTATCTAATTAAGCCTTCCTCACAACATTGAGGTACACTTTATGCTTTTTTGTTTGGTAAAAGAACTATGTCATATATATAATTGCATAGTTACAAATCTAATAGACATAACATTTTCATTGATGATAGTACTTGCGGTTACAAATACGTTTCTTGAGAAATACCAAAACAGACGAATTGCTCATTTTCCAGCGACAAACAATTCTTTTAACAATTGGTCTCAAACAGTCATTTGGCCATTTACTTTTTTTATTTGACTATTTGTTTCTCAATTCACACAACTCATACCAATTTATTTTATTTCGTCGTTTGCCTTGTGATTTTACACTAATTGTATTAATCATTTATTTTTGGTTGTTTGTCATGTGAATTTACACAATTTCTCAGAATTTGTTTGAGTTGTTAGTCGTATTAGTGGATGAAATTGTTTTTACTCAATTGTTTGCACACATGAAAGTTCAAGTCTAAAAAGGTCAAAATCGAAAATGAAAAAGCACTAAACTCAAGAGCAAACTAACCAAAATAGAAAACTGAAAAGACAACAAGTGTTGAAAATTAACGTGAAATACCTAGGGAATAAGCATGGATTGAAAATTCATGTGAAAGAACCTTGAGAATCAATATGCATTGAAAACAAAAATAGAAAAAGTTATATTGGATGCTTAGCGTGTCGTGCATACTTTGTGGTGGTAATAGGCACGCGTAGTGTTTCATTCAGGGACCCACACCTAGAATGTCATGCAGGATCCCATGTGTTGCCTTAAATATGACATATTGGGAGTCACATTAATTATCAAAACCCCCTATTTGATTGAGTCCCCACTCAAATTACACATAAAAATAAAAAACTCAAGCGAAAAAAAAATTCCTCTAGCAAAACACTCAAACTAAAGAAGCACTAAACTCAAAATTGAAACAACTAAAATCGAAAATTGAAAAAGCAGTAACCATTGAAAATTCACGTGGAATACCTAGGGAATAAGAATGGATCGAATAGTTCACATGAAAAAACCTCGAGAATGAATATGCACTAAAAAATGAAAAAAGAAAAGTGACGTAGGATGCTTAGTGTGTCGTGCATGTTTTATCATGGTAATAGGCATGCATAGTGTGTCGTGTAGGGACCCACACCTAGAAAATCATGCAAGCTCCCATGTGTTACCTTAAATATGATATATTGTGAGTAGCATTAACTACCTTTGTCCATTATTTGTTTTGAGTTCCCACTACTATTCTGCACAAAAGCAAAAAACTCAAACCAAAATTTTTTCCCCTAAGCAAAAACTCAAGACTGAAACGACCAAAATTGGAAATTAAAAAAACACTAAGCACTGAAAACTCACGTGAAAAAAATCTCAAGAATCACTATACATTGAAAATTGAAAAAAGAAAAGTGATGTAGGATGCCTAGCGCGTTGTGCACATATAGTGCGTGTATTGTGTAGGGACCCACACCTCGAATATCGTGCATGCTCCCACATATTGCCTTAAATATATGACATATTAGGAATCACATTAATTGTCTCAATCTCCTATTTGTTTGAGTCCCCACTTCTATTATGCACAAAACCAAAAAACTCAAATGAAAAAAATGTCTCTAGCAAATGACTCAAACTAAAAGAGCATTAAATTCAAGACTGAAAGATCAGGATAAAAATTAAAAAGCATTAAGCAGTGAAAATTCACGTGAAACCTCAGGAATGAATATGCATAGGAAATTGAAAAGGGAAAAGTGATACATGATGCCCAGTGTATTGCTCATGTTTTTTCATGGTACACCTAAAATATCGTGTGTTGTGCAGAGACCCATACCTAAAATATCGTACAGGTTCCCATGCGTTGCCTCAAATGAAATAAATTCTCTAGCAAAAATCGCAAATAAAAAAAAGCGCCAAATTCAAGATTGAAATGGTCAAGATAAAAACTGAAAAAACATTAAGCATTGAAAATTCACATGAGAATAAATATACATAGAAAACTAAAAAAGGAAAAGTGGTACATGACTCTAGTGTGTTGCTCATGTTTTGTCATGGTACACCTAAAATATCGTGTGTTGTGTAGGGACCCTGATATAAGATCGAACAAACAACATGGATTCAAGAGATCTACAAGATCAACAACAATAGAGAATCAAAGGCCCCACTCGGCTTCTCTATGTTTTCAAGACAACAACAACAATATTCAACTTAGTAGATGGAGAATACAAGAGTACAAGGACTATAGTGAATTGAAGAGGCCCTACACAGCTTCACTATATCAACACATAAACAACAATATGACAACAACAAGAAGGTTACGGGTTCATTAACAACAACAAGGAACCACAGATTCAATGAGATACAAGATAAATAGTTAGACCAAATGAAGGGACAATCTTAAGAACCCAAGAATTGTTATACTCTTGGACCTTTAAACACTATCCATGACACAAACTTAACTCTACGTTGACACAAGAGGCCCTTTACCTCCTCTAAACACCAACGTTTCAAGCCAATGTGCAAACACAAGTGAATCTTCACTTGTCTAGCCCTAGTTTCGGTCGGAGCTCTTGAGAGAGAACTAAAGTGTTGAAAATGTTACAAATCTCAAAATATGATCAACTAAGTGAATAAAACCCTAATTGGTTCTATTTATATTACATTCCCCAAAAGACTTAAAATGACAAAGGAGCCCTTTTAATGAATAAGGCTTCAAGGCTACCCCTTTAGTGTACACATAGGGGTGATATTTGGCTTCTCCCACACTTAAGCTCGGGCCTTCTCTAAGTTTCCTTTGACATACACAAAAAGGGTCCATCTACGATATCACACTTGTATCATCCTCTCCATCTTGAGAGGATTTTTACCTCAAACTCAAGCAATCTTCACCCGCAAGCTCTCCTCTTCAAATAATCTTTTCTCGGCTCTTCCCAAGGTTAGGATATTCAAATAAGGGTGTCATGAGATCATCAATATTTCTCCTTGGTCTTGGATGTCCTTCAACCTACACATAAGAAGAATGGATGCTAGGGAAACTGCTAGCATCTCGGTTAGTAAGCATCAAAGGGTCTTTGTGGGAAAATTCCACTTCTTGAACTCTCGGCTCCTCCGCTTCTTCATCATCCTCACCCTTGGTTTCCTCTTCTAAACCATCACTAAGCATGATTCTCTTTTCCATAAGCAATGGTACTACACACTAGTCATCAACCGGCCAAATATCTTCCACGCCTTCATCTATTTCTACCTCGGCTTCTTGCTCTTCATCTTGAGCGTTTTCATCAAACTCATTCGATGCAAGCCCTACCTCCTCACCAAGGTAATATAATTTTTCTTCCCTAAGGATTATATTTCTCCAATTTGGGCACTCATTAGCCTTGTGCCCCAACCCTTGACATTTAAAACATTGAAATCATTTAGGACGAGAAGTAGAATTCGGTTTACCTTTATTTCTTAGAAGATACCTTTGGACAGCCTTGGTATCGGCTTGGATCAGATTGGCCTCGGGTTTTTCCTCATTGGATGAGTAAATCTTGTCCTTGTGCCAATCCGAGGGTGATTTCCCCTTAAACTTGCTGCCCTCCCTTTCCCGTATCTCTCTCTCAATCTCTAAGGCGGCTTGGAAAATGGAGTTAATTGTGTCGAACTTGTGTAAGGTCAACCATGAAGAAATATATCTATTCAACCCCAAATTGAATCGTATGACGTCATGACTCACTTGCTCCCCTCTATGATCAAGTTTCAAGATGAGTTGTTGGAACTTATCGTAGTAAGCCACGACGCTTTACTTTCCTTGCCTCAAGTTATACAACTTGGCAAGGAGCTCTTGATAATATATTTTGGGTAGGTACCTTTATCTCATGAGGTAACTTAGATGAAACCAAGGAGGGGTCTGCCCCTTTACCAACACATTTCCAAAACACTTAACATACTCAGCATAACCCTCAAAGTGAGCAATCGCGTAGCAACTCTTCTTCTCTTCGGTAAGATCATTGACTTAGAAGACCCTCTCACATACGGATTCCCATGCAAGAAACTCTTTTGGATCACTCTCACCCTTGAAGATTGGAAGCCCCATTTTGATGGTATTTAGCCCTACTTCACGAATTTGGTTCCCTTGTTGGTTCCAATGACCAACTCTTCCTTCCCGGCCATGAACCTTCCTTGGATCAACATGTCTACCTCGTACCTCTTCTCCCCTCATGTAACCATCATAAAATAGACCATACCCCTCATGTTGGATAGGTCTATTTAGGTTAAGTGGAGCTTGTAGTGGCGGGTTTGGATTTGGTGGATAATAAGGTCTTTGGCCAAGTGGAGTTTGGTTTGGAGGGCTCAGGTTGTGGGGTGGAATTTGAGTTCCAAGTCCTTCTTGTTGGAATTGGTGAAGTGGTGGTTGGATTGGACTCTAATGGTATCGGGTGAGGGAGTATAGTGGAGTTTAGTTTGTGACATTGGAGGGTTGTCTCGGTGGATGGAACATTTTGTGCAAGGCCTCGGGAGTAGTGGTCGGGGAAATGTGTTGAGGGGTAGATGGTCGACTCCTTTGACTTTCCACACTCTCTAATCTTCCACTCATTGATGCCACATCCGTATCTAGTTTCTTAATACCCACATTCAACCTAGCCACATCTTAGGACATAGTTGCAAGGCGAGCCAAAATGAGATTGATGGCATTACTATCCATTGTTTGAGCATTTGAAGCCTCGGGTTCCATTTTAATGGTATCGGAATTAATCCTTCAAGTTATGATCAAACAAGTCACCAAATCAGTCCACTAGGTCACACATAATAATACAACACAAAACCTACAAAACAAAACACAAGTTAGTTCAAACAACCTCACTATTCTCTCACCACATTGTGGCCTCACACTTGATGTCATAAATGTTGCAAGTTGGCTTGTAGTTGTGGTGAGTTGAAGAGTAAGTCTACTCCTTAGTAGGAATGGATTCTTTGTTGGATGAATCAAGTAAGTAATGTTTGAAATTGAACAAAGAAGCACTAAGATTATAAAAACGACAAAAGCACAAAAGAAACGTAGACACGAACAAGGGATCCAAAGGACTAATTGACAATCTAGTTGGAGTTTACTAGTTTGTTAATTAGTTCTAGGATCAACTAATGAAACAAAGAATCAACAATTAGAAACTAGAAAAATCCAAATTTGAGTTTAATTATTGACATAAACAGTAGCAAGTGGTGACGTGGCAACATGTAATTTGTCTCGGGCCCACACAACTTAGTCACAAATTTGAAATTCTCAACCTTCACACAATTTAGAATGAAAAGAAATTGGTGTTGGAGGGAAAGTACAAGTCTTGAGTCTTTTGTAAGTTTATTCTCAAAAGGATGATCTTGACTTGTACTAGTTCCACCAACAAGGCTCCTTGATTTAAGGATAGTAGTTGAAAAGTCTATGAAGTGATGGTTCAAGTCTTCTCATCAACAAACTTTAGAACTTTTATCTTCACCTTTTTGAATCAAGTTTGTACTTTTTGTAGTTTAAGTATAAGACTAGGTGAAGAATAAGATGACCACAATAACAATCTTCATGAACATAACAACAACAACACCAATCGTCCACCAATCTTTAACAACAAGGTTCAACACATGGCCAACTTCAAGTCACCATAACAATAGTGAATATTACAAGCTCAACTTTAGATTTGGACACTTTTGTGTTGATGAGAAAAGAACCAACACAAGAAACAAACTAAACAATTAAAATCTTTTGTAGATCTACAATCAATTTCGACCAAGACAACAACACAACACCATTTTCTCAGCCAAGAACAAGATGGACAGATTTCTCCTCTTTTTTTTTTTTTTGGAATTTTCATATTTCAACAATTTTTTTTATATTTTTCAACTACCAAGCACAAGATTGATTTTGTTGGAACAAAATCAACCACAAGATCTGATACCAAATGATACAAAATCGAACACACAACACAGATTCAAGAGATCTACAAGATCAACAACAATAGAGAAAGGCCCCACTCGGCTTCTCTATCTTTTCAAGACAACAACAACAATATTCAACAAAGTAGATAGAGATTAAAAGATTACAAGGACTATAGTGAATCGAAGAGGCCCCACACGGCTTCCCTATGTCAACACATAAACAACAAGATTACAATAACAAGAAGGTTACGGGTACATTAACAACAACAAGGAACCACGGATTCAACGAGATACAAGATAAATAGTTAGACCAAATGAGGGGACAATCTTAAGAACCCAAGAATTGTTACACTCTTGGACCCTTAAACACTATCCGCGATACAAACCTAACTCTACGTTGACACAAGAGGGCCTTTACCTCCTCTAAACACTAACGTTTCAAGCCAATATGCAAACATAAGTGAATCTTCACTTGTTTAGCCCTAGTTTCGGTTGGAGCTCTTGAGAGAGAACTAAAGTGTTACAAATGTTACAAATCTCAAAATATGATCAACTAAGTGAATAAAACCCTAATTGGTTCTATTTATATTACATTCCCCAAAAAACTTAAAATGACAAAGGAGCCCTTTTAATGAATAAGGCTTCAAGGCCACCCCTTTAGTGTACACATAGGGGTGATTTTTGGCTTCTCCCACACTTAAACTCGGGCCTTCTCTTGGTTGCCTTTGACATACACAAAAAGGGTCCATCTACGAGATCATACTTGTATCAGATCCATACCTAGAATATCGTGCAGGTTCCCATGCGTTGCCTCAAATGAAAAAAAATCTCTAGCACAAAACTCATACTAAATTCAAGACTAGAATGGTCAAGATAAAACTAAAAAGCACTAAACATTGAAAATTCACGTGAAACCTCGGGAATGAATATGCATAGGAAAATGAAAAAGGAAATACATGATGCCTAATGTGTTGTTAATAATTTTTCACGATACACCTAAAATATCGTGTGATGTGCAGGGACCCACACCGAGAATATATATCATGCAGGTTCCCACGCGTTGCCTCAAATGAAAAGAAATTTCTCTAGCAAAAAACTCAAACTAAAAAGGCACTAAATTCAAGACTGAAACAGTCAAGATAAAAACGTAAAAACACTAATTAAGCATTAAAAATTTACGTGAAACCTCAGAAATGAATTTGCATAGGAAAATGAAAAAGGTGAAGTATGTAATACATGATGCCTAGAGTATCATTCATATTTTGTGATGGCACACCTAGAATATCGGGTGTTATGCAGGGACCCACACCTAGAATATCGTGCAGGTTCCCATGCATTGCCTTAAATATAAGATTTTGAGAGTCGCATTAATCATCGCAGTTCCTTATTTGTTTGAGTTTCCACTACTATTCTGGAAAAAAGCAAAAAACTCAAACCAAAAAATTTTCCTCTAGGCAAAAACTCAAGACTGAAAAGATAAAAGTAGAAAATTTAAAACACTACGCACAGAAAATTCACGTGAAAAAATCTCGGGAAATAATATGCATTGGAGATTTAAAAAAAATGATGTAGGATGTCTAGCGTGTCGTGCACACATAATGCGTGTGTCGTGCAGGACCCACACCTAAAATGTCGTACAGGAGCCCACATGTTGCCTTAAACATGTTGCCTTAAATATGAGATATTGGGAGTAGCATTAATTGTCTCACCCCTTATTTATTTGATGAAGTCCCCACTTCTTTTCTGCACAAAACTAAAATATAAACAGAAAAAATTTCCTCCAATTAGTGCCAACTATCTAATTAAGCCTTCATCGCTACATTGAGGTATGCTTTATGCTTCTTTCTTTTTTTTTTTTTTGGTAAAAGAGAGATGTTACATATAAAATTACAGAGTTTCAAATCTAATAGACTTAACATTATCATTTATGATAGTACTTGGGGTTACAGATAGGTTCAAAACTGGCTAGCGTATTACAGATAGGCCATAAGATTTATAAGTACATGTTTTATGTTTTGTTTGATTATTTTGTTTTATTTTTATAATTTTGTGGTTGCGTATTTTTTTTTATACTTAGATATAGG
>NC_061122.1:22716085-22720269 GCF_002878395.1 Capsicum annuum | reverse complement strand
CATCCTTAATCGAACCATATGATCTTTGAACTATTGGCATGAGATGATAAATCAAGACAAAAAAAATGATACTAAAAAGCATTAAATTATTATATGTTTTGGCCAATTGACCTACATATTATAAAACCTAATATTGAAAAACATTAAACTGGGAGAAATCTCCTCCTAAACAAAGATTCTTTAATAACTACATTGTGGATATTACTGTATTATTATATGAGAAGGGATCTTCTATTCTATTTAAAGAGTTACAAAACTTTTTCTCCAAGAAAAGAGGTTTGTCAAATATGAAAAAAATTTATATTTTACTTTCTGAAAAAGTAAAAGTAATTATGATATTACTTTTATTTTCCTTGCAAGAAAAAGTAAAATTAAAATTTGATAAAAAAATCAGGACAAAAACCCTAACACGAATTACATTGTAATATTTTTGTTCGTGCAAGCTATTATAACATCCAAGAATTCCTTTTTTCACGTATGAATAGTGTTAGCAAATTTAATTTACTACTTTTTCCATTAGAGTTCCGTGATTTGCCCTCGCATTTTTGTTTCTTAGCAACTAACTTTAACAAAAAAAATGGCCCGACGGGCATTTGAGACCAATCATCATAAGAATGGTTTGTCGCTGGAAGACAGTGATTTGTTCGTTTTGATATTTCTCACAAAGTACTGTCCCTTGTGACATTTTTTCTTTAAAATATGAGCCTTTGCGCTCTGAACTCAAACTTATATTAACTTGATTTTGAAAATGAGCGCATATACAAGTATCCCAACCTCGAGTTAGAACCTTTATGTTTGGCTTTTGTTTAGTTTTTCTCTATATATGTATTTGTAATATTTTAAGATAATAATAATATCACATAAAAGGTTTATGCTTGGATTACTTTTTAACTTACTGTTGAAAGTTACTTAGCTTGTCCTATTTTTTTAACATGCCTGATTTGAAGAGAAATCCTTGAAGAAGATAGGGAGATTTGAACCTACAAACCTTGGGATTTAGAAATATTTCTTGATGTTCATGGGAGGATGAGTATGCTGAGTTTTTAAGAGCTTTCTGAAAGATTTGAACGTCCTTAGGGTTAATATACGGATTGGGGGAGTTATGGAGTGGTAAAGGACCTTTTTTCCCTTGACATAAATCAAAATGGAGAAACTTTTGACGTCCGTAAGAGGGTTTGCATTGCGGACATATCGCGAACGAACCTCAGGGTTTGCGGCGTGGACCAAACGCGAAGCTGGAGGTTTGCCTCGCGACCCCAAATGCGAATCCTGGACATTGTCTCACTAAAACACTCATAACTTTTGGTCTGGAACTCGAATTGATGAATGATCAGTTGCGTTGGAAAGAAAACTCAAAGGGCTTTAATTTGATATATAATGGGCAACACAACTTCTTATATTCTAGGATTAATGGTCACTGGAAGTTGACCCAAGTCGAAACATTCACTAAAACTTAATCAATAGAAAAGTTCTCAAGAGAAGTTCTCAACTTGTCCTTGAGTTAGGAAATATTTATGATCTCAACTCATCTCCAAAGATATTTTCACATAGTAGAATTGATCATCACACTCATATTAACATAGAATCATTGGGTTCGAGTCTATACACGTAGAAACAACGGTTCAAATTTTAGCCCCCAAAAAAGTGGGGTGTTACATTGAATCTGCCACTACAACAAAAACAACCTTTAGCAGCAATAAATATGCACTTTAACAAAGAGTGCTAAAGTTTTTGCTGACATTAATTTATTGACATTGGATCCACTGTTGCTATAGGCTTTAGGGACATTTACAAAGAGAGCTAAAATGTAATTGCCACTTATAAATGTCTCTAAAAAGGGTATATTTAGCAGCAATCAAGCTATAGTCGTTTATTAATTACCGCTAAAAATACTTTTGCATATTTTTTGGTGTAGTTTGCATATTTTTTTGGGGAGCATGAGATCCTTGCAAGATCAGTCATATTTGTGGATTCAAATGAAATATTTCTCAAACCTCTAAGAACTGCCAATCACACTCCAATCATCAGAATATTTACGTAGTTAAATAATTAGAAAGTTTTAAAACACCGTCAAATTTTCCCCAATAAGGGGTAAAACCATAGAGTTTAATGTCTCTCTAATAATGTTAAAAATGAGCAAAACACACACTGCTGAATATACAATGCCTGATGGGGAAATTCAAAAGCATCACATAAGGAAAGAAAAAAGAAAAACACAAGTGCTATGGAAACAGTTGAAAGGACAGAACATCTAACAAATTTTATAGGAGGCAAGAGCCCAAGGAAAAGTATGACAGTTTGGAAGGCAAATCAACAGTACTGCATTATTTGGCTATAACACCTACATTTTTCGGGCTAGAGTTTGAACTGTCGTTCCTACATATATAGACCCGAACTCAATGATTTCTACATAGAAATAAGTGTGAATAATGATTATTAGGGTGGAAACATCTTTGGAGATGGATTGAAGTTTTAAATGTCACCTAGCTCAAAGTTAAATTGAGCACTTTCCTATCTATTGAATTTTGGTTGACGATTTTTCTTGGTTCAACTTTCAGTGACCATTACTCCTAGAATATAAGGAGTTATGTGGCCTATAATATATCAAATTAAAGCTCTTTGAGTCCTCTTTCCAAAAAACTGACCGTTTGTCAATTCGACTTCTGAATCAAAAGTTATGAGTGTTTTATTGAGACACTTCCGTATTGAGTCCGTGCGATGAACCTTGAGGTTTGGTTTAGGTCCGCGCTATAATCCCTCAGGTTCGCGATGGGTTTGTGCTGCTAACCCCCTTCCGGGAATCAAAAAGTATTTTGTTTTGATTTATTTTAAGGGCATTGAGGTATTTTCACATTCCTAAACCGTTCCCAACCCTTTATGGATGAATATAAGGTCTTAAAACACGTTACATCACTTCACAAAAATTCCTAAACATCTTTCCTTAAGCAAGGGAGGGAAAACTACCTAGGGTTGAAGATTTTAAGCTTCAAGGGTTAATTTTTTCAACGTTCTCTTTGATTTCAAGGTATGTGGGACTATCCAAACTCTCATGGGCATAAATTTTACATTTTTAACAAGATTTAAAGATATATATGTACGTATATGTAATGAATTTTAAAAATCATTTGAAAAGCATGCATGATGAACCCATGTTTGATGAAATTATGAAATTAATAGTGGGGTTTTCATGAATTTAAATTGTGGTCATATGTACATAATTTGTGAGTTTCAAAAAGTGATTTAAGAGCATGATTTACGAAACTCCCCTAGCATGATGAAATTTATTGTCATAACGTGTTATGATTGTGAAATGGGTTTGACAGCATGAATTATAAGTCCCCTTTTTTATGATGAGATTTACGTATAACTAATGTTGGGGGTTGATTTATGCTTGATTATGTTTCTCAAGTTTTAAATGTCTCTTTAACTATTATTCATGGTTGTTTTGTACCTTTTCAAAGAGGAAGTTCTCATGCTAGAGGCTCTTGCATCCTAATGAAAAAACTGCACGTGTTTTATGTAAGTATGACCAATACATGTTAATGTATTGAAAAGAGAATGTTTTGCATAAGTTCATATGATATTTTGATATAATAACTATCTCAGGTGATATTTAAATCTTTTAGGTGATCATTAACATGCTTTTGAATAAAGAGGGCTATGGACATGATTTGATATGATATGACTTGCAAGTCTAGGTATGACGATACCTATTATGGAATGCCATTAACATGAAAGAAAAGAATGTCTTAAGTAAGATGCATATTTTTAAAAGGCTAAAATGGGCTCTAAGAGAGTTAGATGATTACCCAAAGAAAGCACGAGTTTAGAAAACTCATAGCCGAAATCATGTTTTGCCAATAAAGATTTTATTATATATTATTCGGTAAGTAGGATAACATGATATGTCGATAAGTTGGACATACTCTTTCATGATACTCCAATCTTTGCGGCAAACTTAGATTGGGGGCTTGACCGACAAGTTAATGACGGGTTCATATAGCCCGTGGGTAGTAAGTCGTAGGGTGTACCATCTACCTCAGAACTAAAGTGAAGAGTTAAGTCAACATTTTACAAGCATGAATTGAAGCTTTTCATATTATGCCCATATATATATATACATATATACATACATACATACATACATACATACATACATACATATATATGTATGTATGTATATA
>NC_061122.1:22715136-22715985 GCF_002878395.1 Capsicum annuum | reverse complement strand
AAACTGAATACCACTCTCACGACGGAGAGTGCGCTACACACGCGCCAAGTCATTGCCAAATTAGTGCCATGTCATTTGCCACGTAAGAATTTTATTTTTTTTAATAATCCCACACACTAACTTTTTATATATTTTATATATATTATTTATATATATATATATATAAAATATATATTATTTTATATATATATATATATATATATATATTTAAAAGAGTATATTTTTTAAAAAAAAATATATTTTATATAAATAAAATAGACCTACCCTCCTTCCTTCTTCTTCACAACCCCCACCCCCTTTGTTCTTTCACAGCCCCCACCCCACCCTAATTTCTTCTACTTTTTCATTGGACAACAGCCCCCATCCCCTCCCCTTCCACCTCCTCCTACTTCTTCTTCTTCACATAAAAGCACCACTTTTTCTATTTCTTTCACCATTACCACAAGTTTTTTCTATGATTTTTTTTTCATCAAATGCAAAATTAACTTGAATTAGCTTGAGCAAATCCATCAATGAACTAAATGCAAGTACATGATCACAAACACATCAATACACAAAATCTCAAATCCAAATTCTTTCACATTAACCAAAACCCAAAATTCCAAAACTCCTAAATTTTCAATTTCTTACTAAAAAATATCTACAGAAATGGCATAAATAGTCCGAAATTCGAAAAATGGCATAGATGATATTCACATGACATGAAATTCTTGGCCAAGAATCAAACTTTTTCATCAATCTTGAACCCTTTTTGATTGCTGAAAAATAAAATTTTGGATTAATTAGGACTTGATAGGAAAAGAATTACGAAGAAACGGGGTGGGGGTATGAAGAAGATGAAGAAATAGA
>NC_061122.1:22712724-22715036 GCF_002878395.1 Capsicum annuum | reverse complement strand
GAATCAAACTTTTTCATCAATCTTGAACCCTTTTTGATTGCTGAAAAGTAAAATTTTGGATTAATTAGGACTTGATAGGAAAAGAATTACGAAGAAACGGGGTGGGGGTATGAAGAAGATGAAGAAATAGAGTGTTGGGGGTGGGTGGGGGTGGGGGTGGGGAAGGGGAGTGATGAAGAAAATGAAAATGTCTTCTATGAAGATATTTTTCTTTTAATGATATATATATATATATATGTATGATAATAATAATAATAATAATAATAATAATAATAATAATAATAATAATAATAATAATAATAATAATAATAAAAATAGCAATAAAGTGGTCTTTTTTAAAAAAAAAATCACTCGCTCTTTTTTTTTTTGGCCACGTCAGCTATAGGGGGAATTTAATACATTTGAAAGTTGTTAAGGGGGGGTAAATAAATGGAAGTTAAGTTTAAGTGCTGAAGTGAGTTGTGACGACACGTACAGGGGGAAAAAGATGTCTTTTCTCACATACATACATATATATATATACATACATACATATATATGTATATACATACATATATATGTATATATATATATATATATATATTCGAAAGTAATTTAGCATAATATATTTATACATATATATGTATATACATACATACATACATACATATATATATATTCGAAAGTAATTTAGCATAATATATTTATATATATAGATATACACACACACATATATATATGTATATATATATATTATGCTAAATAACTTTCGAAATGCTCTCAAATATTTTACCTGAATTGTATGTTATTCTTGGTTGTTCTACATACCAATACTTTTCAAGTATTGACCCCCCACAGTACAGGTTCTGAGGCACAGTCCCGTGGTCCATCACATTAGTAGAACATGGGGGATAACGATAGAGTTGGTGAGCCATCCATCTTTCGAAAGATCTTTATTCATATGTTGAACTTATTTCCGTGTATGGTCCAGCCGGGGGCCTTGTCCCAGCCTAAACAGTTAGTATTAAGTAGAGGTTTCGTAGATGAGATTTGATTATTGTATTTCCATAACTTGTTGACACAGATTGGCTATGAACTTTCTTTAAACTTCATTATATCTTCCGCACTTTGATTGATGTATGAATTATGCTTTTGATGGTATGCTAAGGGGTCTCTTGGGCCTTCGTAGTTCGGGATGCCTGTTGCGGTCAGGGCCTCCACTAAGGTCAATACATTGGTGTCGTAAATGCATATTGAAACAAGAATTTCCAAGTACAAGATACTGAATATACACAAGTTCATATATGCTTTTAAAATCAAGTAATAAGATTTTATAAACAAAGATCATAAAACAGCCGCATACAAGAAGAATATCAAAAACTAGTGCAAAAAGATATGATTGTCTATGAACGATACCCAATCTTATATACTTACAAGTAGACCTCATGGGTGCACCAAAAGGAAATAAGGGATAAAAAGGCTATTTCTTAGGTGTGAATAAAAAAATACATAAGGTATTACATGATAACATTAACAAGTGCCTAATTGTTCTTGTTGACTAAACACATTATTTAGACATACCACAGTTGAATCTGTGAATCCTTCCTTTTTATCTTTAATCTTGAATGATAGACTATTTGGCTCGTAGATGAAGGATATGGAATGGATCTTTCTATTTTTGTCCCTTCAAAAGCCAATTTCAAGGAATTGTCACTGAAATGTCAAATAAATTGTGAGAGATAATACAAAAGGAATCTTAATCATTAAAGCAGTACATACACATAACACAATTCTATATACCTAAGCACAAAATAGTCACGGGATTATACTGGAGAAGTTACAAAATATTGTTAGTACATATTGTTAGAACAAGCACAATGGAATCAATAATTCAACAGGATCAATAACTTACATAATATCTAGATAAGATAATTTAATCTAGGTTTCAACAAAACTACTAACCTATTAAGTCTTTCACAAAAGCCGTCCAAAGCAATGATCTACTGGACTGCGATCTTCTGCTATTTTCTAACTAACTTTTGCAATCAAACTTGTGTGGGAAAGTGAATTTGTACTTTGAAAAGGATAATCTTCTTTCTGTGAACTCACCTCTATTTATCCCAATCTTCCATTCAAGAAGGAAAGGGGAAGGGGCTGATGTTTCAGCCTTTAAGCTGATTTAATTACCCACAATGAACCAAAAGAAAACGTTTTTCAGCCTTAATAACCCCATTAAGAGCAAAAATGTTTGTAGCCTTTTACGTCCATATTTATTGACCATTAAGCTGATTAATGGTACCATAATGAGCCAAACGTTTCTCATTATTTTCAGC
>NC_061122.1:22709859-22712624 GCF_002878395.1 Capsicum annuum | reverse complement strand
CAGTTGGTGGTAATCAATGTACATACGCAAAGAGCCATCTTTCTTTCTCACAAACAACACAGGAGCACCCCAAGGAGAAATACTGGGCCTTATGAAACCCTTATCTAGTAGATCTTTGAGTTGCTCTTTCAACTCCTTAAGTTCTGCAGGGGCCATACAGTAAGGAAGAATAGAAATGGGCTGAGTATCGAGAAGAAGATCAATCCCAAACTCTATATCTCTATTAGGAGGTATCCCTAGGAGATCATCTGAAAAGACATCAGAAAACTCATTGACGACGTTAACAGACTGGAGAGTTGGAGTCTCAGACTTAGTGTCTTTGACTCTAACCAAATGGTAAATACACTCCTTGGAAATAAGCTTTCTATCTTTGAGGTAAGAGATATAATAACTCTTGGGTGGCATAAAATTCCCAGACCACTCAAACACGGATGCACCCAAAAACTAAAATTTGACTACTCGGGTCCGACAATCAATAGAGGCATAAGAAGAATACAGCTAGTCCATACCCAGAATCACATCAAAAACTACCATGTCTAACTCAATCAGATCAGCCAATAAGACTCTACGAAGAATGGTAATAGGACACTTTTTATATACTTTTTGGGCAATAATCGAATCACCCACTAGGGTAGAAACTAGGATAGGCTTAGGAATAATCTCAGGACTCATTTCAAAATTCATAGCAATCAAAGGTATAACGTATGAGAAACTAGATTTAGGATCAACCAAAGCATACACATCAAACTAAAATATACGAAGCATACCAATAACAACATCGGGAGAGTCCTCTTGTTCCTGGTGGGACGATAAAGCATAGAATCTATTCTAGCACTGCCTGCCAGCATTGCTAGAAGAGGCACCCTGAGATGGGGCTGGGCGAGTCATTGGAACTGGAGCACTAACAGTCTGAGTCTGGGTCTGAAGGCGATAGTCACGACGTCCTTGTCCATCTTGTAGACAATCTCTAACTCTGTGACCCATGTCCCCACACTAGAAACAACCTCTCTTCTCACCCCAACACTCACCCGAATGAGCCCTACCACACTTAGGACACAAGGGATGATTTGGCTTACTGCCAGCACTGTACTGGGACTTGGATGCATATGACCTGCTACCTAGCTCTTGCCTACCTCTAGGCATGAGAGCACTAGCAGATGACGATGATGGCATAGATGAACGATCCTAATACTGAGGGTGACTCCCTCCCTGTGATCTAGTCTGACCCTGTCCGTGCTGCTCGGACCTAGCTCTCTTATTCCTTCTTATTCTATCTCTCTCCTTAATCTTATCTGCCTTAATCTGTTGGGCATGAGTCATCAGCCTAGAAAGATTTATCTCACTATTTAGCATAGCAGACCTACACTCCTTAACCACATAACTAGACACTCCAGTCACAAACTTACTCATACTAGCCCGATTATCAGCCACTAAGTTGGGAACATACTTGGCCAACTGATTGAACTTTAGACAGTACTCCCTAATAGTCATAGAGACCTGTCGTAGGTTTATAAAATCTTCCACCTTCTCCTCCCTCATCTCTAAAGGGAAAAACTTATCCAGGAATGCATCCTGGAACTCTTGCCAAGTTATAGGGACAGCTCCCTCACCTCTACCCTTCCTCCAAGCAACAACCCAGTTATAAGCAAGGTCTTTCAACCTATACACAGCCAACTCCACACTATGTTCCTCAGATATATGTATTACTTGAGTAATCTTCTGCACCTTCTCTAAGAACAACTATGGATCCTCATCAGACTTGGACCCATAGAATTCTGGTGGATTCATCCGCATGAAGTCACGGATTCTAGCAGCAGCTGAATTACCTCCCTTCTGCTACGGAGCTGCAAATGGGTTGGCCTAAACATTTGCAGTAACAGCTTGGGCTAACGCTTGAAAGGCTGCCCGAAATTCAGTATGAGATACATTTTCATTCAATGGGTCAGCGAGTTGAGGTTGCTGACCATCATTATTTCTTCTCGCTTGATGTAGAGGCATATTTCTAAAAGAGGAGAGCACGAATCAATAGCAGAGAGAGACACTTTAAGCACGATAGACTTCTGAAAGAAAGAATCACACTTTTTCCTAAAGCATCTTGTAGCCTCCTGCTCATAGATATGGCACACTACATATAGATGATCAAGACTCTACTTAACGTGGCTTGTTAGACTCCCTAGGACACCTTAAAACCTTAGGCTCTGATACCAAGTTTGTAACACCCCAAAAATGGGTCCCGGAGTATCACACGGTGATTAAGTCTATGAGTAGCCCCAAGCTAACCCTTTGAGACATTTTCATTCAGTTCAACATGAATCAACGGGGTTTCCATAAATAACCCTCAAATATCAACATAGTAATCATTATCCAAGAATAAAAGAATTTTAAAAAGATAACAAAATAAGACTTATTAGTCAACTCCTAACATCTGTACTAGTCTAAATAGCCTCTAAGAAAATCAATAAAACCAGTAAGCCATTGGGACATGCCCCAACTGACTCATACTCAGTTACCAAATATAAATAATTCCGTGAAACCAACATCAGACATCACGTCCTCGGAAGATGAGGACTCACCACGACAGAGGATGTAGAACAGCGTACCCGAAATCACTGTCGAACCTAGAACTGAGCACCTAAACTTATATTCCGAGAAAATGCAGCCCAAATCCGAAGATGTGGGTCAGTACCATGGAAAGGAACCGAGTATATAGGGGTGTATGCAGTTTTATAAACATCATCATCATAAATATTTATGATGATGATGTT
>NC_061122.1:22673823-22709759 GCF_002878395.1 Capsicum annuum | reverse complement strand
CCCAAATCCGAAGATGTGGGTCAGTACCATGGAAAGGAACCGAGTATATAGGGGTGTATGCAGTTTTATAAACATCATCATCATAAATATTTATAAGAAATATGCAGGATGTATGCAAGACTCACATAGCCCAAAGAAAATTATCATAATCATGAAAGGATGAAATAAATACAATAACACATGTGAGTCGTCATATAATTTGTCAATCACTTTCATTTCATCAAGAATATCAATTCTCATAATGTAAATCTCATTTAAATCTTTCGAAAGAATAACTTCTACAATTCCACTTTCAAATCACTTCACCATTCACCATAGACACAAAGAAACACACACACACTTGGAGATCCGATAACTGATATAAACCATGTGAGCTACATGGAGTCCAACGTCCAACCCACGTTGGGGAGAGCCGTCCTATCCTTGCTATCAAAGTAGGACTATCGATATCAAATGCACACAAACTAGTGATCACTATATAAATCAGCCTCAGGATCACTCCTACAGGGGAATGTAGTTCTAGGGAAGTAAGGTCGCTTTATACCTCCCACTCGATGCTAAAGATTTCTCCCAGACTTAGCTCAGATTATTTCAAAGACAATCCATAACAAAACAATTTCAGTAATATATAAATATACATCGAGAGCCATCATGCTTCCCATCTATCAAAATCAACCACATTGTGGATTTCTTTCACACTAGAGTTCAAAACAACTCCATTAACACCAAAAGATCAAATCATTCAAAATATCTTGAATATTCAACATCAACGTGCTTATAACACACACTTTCTCAAAAAAACACAATTTCCAACGGGGATTCACGACCCAAATATCAAAATCATGATAAATATCATTCAAGATTCATGCTTTATATCTACACACATGTAAATTCATCTTTTAAAATTATAAACATCAAGATTTCATAATAATCATCATAAGATATGGGTTCATGCTTCAAATTCATAAAAATCAAATAAAAATCATGCTTTTGTAAAGAAAATTACTTTTGGGCACAAGAACGAAAGAGAGTTCATGTTGAAAAACCCCACATACATTGAATGATGAACTTTAGATCGATACTCATTTTTAAGATGTTAATCGTGCCTTTGAATGATGGTTCTTGAAGTTCTTGAACTAGCAACTTGGAATCTTGAATAAATTTGCAGAATTAATGGTTAACTTTGGAGGTTCTTGAAGTTGGATGTAGGAGCTTAGGATTTTACTTTTGAGGGAATTTGATGAAATATAACATATAATGCTTCTAATAGGCTTTAATATAGGGTCTGGACGGATTTTGGGTAAGGGGAAATGAGCAAAACGCCCCTAAAAAATCAAATAATTCTCGAATTTGTCCTTTGGTGGACTGTTTTAATGGTCTGAAGTAGATCAACCATAATGTTTTACTCTAATATTCAAATTGGATAAAACCAATTTCATTAGAAAGAGGACTCTCATATATTTCCATTGATATATAGTATCTCACCCAGATCATTGTGTACGAGGAGTTATGATCGTTTGAAGTTGACTAAAAAATTCACTTTTGATAGGCTGAAGTAGATCGACCATAACTTTTTGATCCGATAGACAAATTAGATGAAACCAATTTCATTGGAAAGAGGACTCATAGAGCTTTCTGTTGATTTATAGTAGATCACCTAGATTATTATGTACAAGGAGTTATTATCGTTTAAAGTTGGAGCAAAAATATGTCAGGCGTCAATACTTTTTTTTGCACGTTTTACTGTTCACTACTATTCATGGTTTGATCAGAATGTTCATAACTCATAGCTCGGGTGTCCGTTTTGGATGATCCACATATCGATGGAAATCTTATTCGATACTCTACGCAATGGTGGGTCATAATCTAAGACATTCCATATGAAAAATTTGTAATTCATTCTAGAAGATAGAACCTAATATGTTTATGCATAAAATTTCAACAAAAAATTTCCTGGGGTATTACATATAGATAGTTAAGAGTTGTATATCAAAAGGAAGTACTAGGAATAAGTCTTATATTTTAAAGTGTAGTCTTACAGAGTGAGTTCTTATTTATGTGTATTGTTATATCTTGGACTCTAGAATACAGTGGTTGAAGTTAAGTTTAGATTTATTTAGAAAGGGCCCTTGACTTAGAATGATGGCTTTAAGCTTAGGGGAAGATGATAGGACAAGTAACCAAGTTAGGCTCTCAAATTTTAGTAGTGATGCTAGTATTTTATTGAACACCAGTAGGAGAGGAAGATGCCCGACCCATTCTTATATCAGTGTAAAGTTTTTCAGTTCTCACAACATCTACTCATGCCTTACAAATCAGCTCCGTGATCATAGTTCATGTTCATACACATTATAGAGAATCATGTGCACTTCCAATTCCTAGTATAAGGAGTTCTATTTTGCTCAACAACTCGAATCATCTTTCATAAAATCATGAAAATAAAATATAGGTGATGCAGCTCATAACTCCTGTACTCATGCTTTATAGAATGTTCAGTTCCAGGTACTCATGCTGCACTCTTAAAGACCAGTGAAATTTAGATTTTTCCATGAATGTTCTCAGGTTAGATCTCTTTGATCAATCCATGATGTTGATATTCTATTCCTCAAGCCTTAGTTAGGTGTCAAATTTATTCTTTCATGCTTCAGGATATCATGTTCTAACCTTTCAGTGACCTCTCCTTAATGTAAAGATAAAGGTAATAAACAATTGGTTAGATATGAGAGAGTAAATGTTTCTTGTTGACAAAAGATTGTTGCATGCTTGTTGTATCTCAGGTTATAAGTGTGAAAGATGATTGAGGTAGAGCTTTTGATATATGCCATGGTTAGTTAAGAATTCTATGTGTGTCTTCTTAAGAATAGTGCAAGAAAGTTGTTATTGATAGAGGTTTAGAGAATATGAGAAAGATACTTTTACGGTTAGTTTGCCTAGAAGTTTATTTGTGGTTATAATGATAGGCTAGAACATCATATTGGTATATAAGTGGATGAATGCATTGCACGTTAGCGAATTGCTAGTAAGATATTGAATGTAGCTATTAGAGTGGTAATTAGGATTATTCATGTGATAAGAAGTTGTGAAAGTGCAGGGGGTATTGAATTCATGGTTCAGACTAGTATTATAGTGTTATGTTTGCACTTTGTAGATTTGAGTAGGCTTGAACATAGTGAGAGAATTAAGTTCAGCTCGGACTTCAGTAAGTAGAGTCATTAGTGCCCATGTAAAGATTTTAAGTATCCTCAAGAGAGGTGTAGTATTAATGTGGAATGTATAGTTAAGGGAGTATTTGAGGAGTATTTCTCAGCTTTAAAGTGACAGTTGCATGGTCTAAGGCATAACAATTATATCCTAGCTTATTTTTAATAGGCCTGTGTTCCATGTTACAGTATTATAGCCATGTTGCGATTCCTTATTCAAATATCTAATTCAGATCATGCCAAACATTCTTTGCTCCCTAATATTATTAGAACTCTTAAGAAAGATCATTGAAGAAATATTTCAGTTGAGTAAAAACTTTTAGTATGAGTAAGTTCGTAGAGCCAGCAATTTAGTTTAGCAGTTAGACCAACAAGTTCCTATGGTTTTCTATTTTTCCATCTATTCATACTATGAGGATTCTCATGAATATGGCTATTCTAAGAGGTAAATTGTTTGCATCCATGTTATGAGCTCAGTTCATGCATCATGCATCAGTTTTAAATTCTATATATTCAGTCATAATTCTAATTGTAAGTATCCCATGCTTCATCTTAGTCTTTCCTTAATATTTCATCCAAGTCAGTATCATTCGTGGGATGAATTATCCCCAGGGGAAGATGCTATAATACCCTAAGTTTCGATATCCTAAACCTCTCAAACCAGATCCAAATTGAGCTAATGGTTACTCATTAGTTAACTCTCTTGTTTCTATCTCAGCCTTATAACCATTCTCATGTCATTGCATGTATTCACGAAATCAGTTAGTTTATGTATCATGTTTCAGACTCAGTTATGTAATCATGTTTTCAGTCATACATATTCAGTATATGATCTTAATTTCCCAAATATTGTTAGCTAACCAGTCTTATTCAAGGACGAATGTTCCCAAATAAGAGATATTGTAACACCCCGTAAAAATCTTAGCTCAATTCAGCTCTCAGTTTCATGTTTCAGAGGTCTAAGACTTGAACATTTCACTAAGTGTTGAGGACTTATTAACTTTTAAGACCCCTAGACTTTACAAATTTGTTAATCGACCTTCCCGATCCTATAATATTGGTTTTTAAATCAATTCACATTTAGGGAGGTCAAAATTACATGTTGGGTGAGTTTCAAAATTTTCAGACGAGCGTAGCGGCAGGTTTGAAGAAACAAACTAGTTAGGCCACCGGGATAACCCCACATTGCCTAGCCTAGTACAGTGGGATATGGCCCGCGTTACCTAGGCTAGTCCACCGAGATAGAGCCAGCGTCCCCTAGTGCCTATAGATTCAACTTTTGATTTAAACACCCAAGGGGTATTTGGGTCATTTCCCAGCACCCAATTCATTCATAAACATGAATTAGGGCTCCCAAGGAGAATTATTGGCCCTTTATCTGACAAAATCTCTCAAGAAATACCCTCTCTTTCCCCAAGAACAAACCCTAACCCTTTCACAAGAAATCAAGAAATTCCAGCTTTAAGTTCAAGAAACCTTCAATAAATTTTTAAGAAATCATTTATTAAGGTATGTGGGAGTTTATTCATGGGTTCCTTTCACCCATGGAGCCTAAAAATCTTTATTTGATTAAAAAGATGAGCTTTGTTTTACTATGAAGATGCAGATGTTCAAGATGGATTTATTCTATGCATTTCCTTAGTGATTTGAACACAATTCATGTCCAAGTATGATTCCATGGAAAATTTATGTTGCCTCATGCTTTAAGTTTCAATTTCCATGTCATGTTCAATTGGTTTCAGAATAAATCCCGATACTATGAATTTAGCCATGAAGTCATGTTGTTTTCTCATGCTTTAAGATATTCCTATATTCAAGTTCATGATTTTTATATATTTGATGAAATCTCTAAGTTTTGGGTCTTTGAACAATGATTACATATTACAACATTTCAAGCATGATATCATATTTTTATAATCGTTTAGTGTTGGCGGGTTATAAACACCCGTTGCCTATGTGTTTTACATGATTTCCAATTTTTTAAGTAATAATTCAGTCAGACCATGGCTTTAATTTAATACTCAGGCATCATAATCAGGTTGAGCATTATCAATTTATGTGTTTATAATTACCTCAGGATCCCTATGCACTATTATTTTTAGAATACCATGACTTGAGCTTATCAATTATCAGTTATCAATACATGCACTAGTTAGTATTTCATTGTCTTTCAGTTAGTAGTAGGATTTAGGACTGAGTGAATGCAAGTATGGTGGCTTTCTCATCAGTTAAGTAGAGTCGTTAGTAGAAATCCTTGTATTCTAGAACTACGTAGCCAGCATAGAATATGATGGGTCACCATTCAGTTTAGGCTTGACTTCATCTTAGGGGTTACCCGTCAGTTTGGGCTTGACACTCTAGTCCTCCGGAACACCAGTTTAGTAGATCCACACAGCTAGTGTTAGTACCTGTTGCTCGGTACTGACACCCTTCCAACTGGGTTATAGGTTTGACCTCAATTAGCTCAGATTGGGGCATGTCGGTTACATGATACCTCTCAAAATTTTAGTCATTATTCAGTATATTTTCTATTCAAGTTTGGTTGACTATGTGTACAAACTTTCATATTTTCAGTTATATAGGTTTTAGTCTTTCAGAATTATAGATTGTCTCAGTGACATAACAGATGAACACATAGTTTTGCATTCTTAAATATTATAGCTTTCATGCATTCGTGCTTAGTTGTCTCATATTTTTTTAGTTATTTCTTATCTCATATGCATAGTACCACACAATTTCAGTCTAGTTATTCAGACTATGTATAGTTCAATTTTACATGACTAGTATTATGTTATCAGTTAATTAGTTTACAGTTATTAGATAATCAGTATATATATAGCAACTAATTAGTATCCTGATACTAGTTATTTAGTATATAATTATCAGTTAATCAGTAAACAGATACCAACTAATAAATATCTAGATACCAGTTATTCAGTATTCAACTATCAGTCATTTAGTTAATTAGATCATCTTAGTATATGTTATATTTTGTTTTGTATGTTTATGCATCCGTGCTTAGTATGTTTGTACATTTAGATCCTTGAGTTATGTCAGTTTCCATCACACAGTTTTTGACCCATTATTCATACAATATCCATATTTTATTGTTTTCCAGCTTCAGTTCTAGTTATATTACTAAAGTATAATTTTTATGAAACTAAGCGTAGTGATTCACTAGCTTATTAGATTTTGTTTGTTAATCATGTTTTAAGATATATCAGCTTTCAGCTTATTTCAGTCTCTTGGTGAGTCTACTTAATCTTAGCATGCACATTTAATATTACACGTGAACTCAGTTTTACTTATTTCATTCGCCCCCACTTACTCAGTATATTCTAGAAGTACAAATTCACATATACGTTTGTGTGGCTACATTGTTTCATAATGTATGTTCCAGTTGTATCCCGTACATTATGATCAGACGGTTACAGTTTCCAGTTAGCAGGTGTTGAGTTCTATTTTGGAGACTCTAGTCAGATGTTAATCATGTACTTTATTTTTATAATTATTCATATGTATTGATTAGTGGTGGTAAAAGGTATATCCCAGCTATCTATAGTTAGTCAAGTAATTTCAGTTTTTTCCTTCAGATTTATTAAATTGTAAACTTTATTAGTTACATACTTATTCAGATTTCATTATTCTTATGTTTCTGCACAGCAAAACTGGCTACTTAGTACATATTAAATTAGTTGCTCAAGCAGTATGCTAGTTCATGGGTTAGCTTGAGATAACTTATCGCTTCAAGCACCGTGTTACGACTAGGGGGTAGCCTCGGGTCTTGAAAAACTTGGTATCAGAGCCAGGTTTAAATGTTCTAGGGTTTCTATAAAGTCGTGTCTAGTAAATACCTATGGAATGGTACTGAGATGTCTGTACTTTTCTTAGAGAGGCTACAAGGCATTTAAGAAATATTTCCCTTTTTTATTTCTTAGATTGTGCAGTAGAAGTGTTCTCTAACAAATTCATACAGATTCTCTACTTTCTCTATTCATGTCAACTATACCTTACTTTCAAGGTAACAGTAATAGTGAAGCTCAAATTTCCACAGATATAGCTTTCTTAGGAAGTCCCCACAGACAGTTATGGGATTATATGTAGGTTCGAAAGTATCCTATCGGTGCCTTTATGTTCTAAATCATGAAGTATTTGATTCATACTCATGAAAATCATGAACTAAGCCAAAGTCAGAGGTGTTTTTGGATCCCTTCTTAGAATCCTTTGATAGAACATAATCTAGAATTAAAAGCATGAACCCAAAATTTTAGAAGTAGTAAAGTGGAGATAGTATTTATCGATATTTAGTAGATTATGTATGCATGTGGCTAGTTGTGTGAAAGGTGAATCAGTAGGCTTGAAATAGTGTATGCAAGAATTTAAGTTATGTGTGATGGTGTGGGTGTGTTTAAATTGTACCCTTGAGTTGTTAAGTGTGAATAAGGCTAGCTATGTAGTATTCTATGTTCTTACCATCTAGGTTATAGGCAATAGAAAGTTAAAAGTTGTATATCAGAAGGAAGTACTAGCAGCAGGTCTTACATTTTCAAGCGTAGTCATTCAAAGTGAGTTCTTATTTATGCGAATTGTTATATCTTAGACTCTAGAATACAATAGTTGAAGTTAAGTTTAGAGTTATTTAAAAGGGGTCCATACACTTAGATGATGGTTTTAATCTAAGGGGGAGATGATAGGACAAGTAACCAAGTCAGGTTGTCAGATTCTAGTGGTGATGCCAGTGTATTGTAGAACACTAGTAGGGGAGAAAGACACACGACCCATTCTTATCTTAGTATAAAGTTTTCAGTCCTCAAGACATCTACTCATATCTTACATGTCAACTCCATAATCATAGTTCATGTTCATGAACATTATAGAGAATCATGTGCACTTCCAGTTCCTAGTATAAAGAGTTCCAGCTTGCTCAGTAGCACATCATGTTTCATGAAATCATGAACTCTAAACTCAGGTGATGCAACTCATAACTCATGTATTCATGCTTTAAAAAATGTTAAGTTCCAGGTACTCATGCTACACTCTTATGACCAGTGAAATTCAGATTTTGTCTTGAATGTTCTTTGGTTAGATCTTTTTGATCAATCCATGATGCTGATATTCTATTCCTTAGGCCTCAATTAGGTTTTAAAATTTATTTTTTCATGCTTCATGATATCATGTTCGAACCTTTCAATGACCTCTCGTTAGTGTAAAGATAGTGATAACGAACAATTGGTTAGATGGGAGAGAGTAGATATTTCTTGTTGCTGAAACTTTGTTGCATACTTGTTGTATCTTAGGTTATAAGTGTGAAGGATGATTGAGGCAGAGCCTTTGATATATGTCATGGTTAGTTGAGAATTCCATGTGTGTCTTCTTAAGAATAGTGCAAAAAATTTATTATTGATAGAGTTTTAGAGAATATGAGAAAGATGCTTTTACGGGTTGCTCGTCTAGAGGTTAATATATGGCTATAATGATAGGCTTGAATGTCATGTAGGTATATAAGTGGATGAATACATTGTGTGTTAGTGAATTCTTAGTAAGAGACTGAATGTAGCTGTTTGAGTAGAAATAAGGATTATTCATGAGATGAGAAGTTGTGAAAATACAGGAGGTATTGAATTCATGGTTCAGACTAGTGTTACAGTGTTATGTTTGCACTTTGTAGATTCGAGTAGGCTTGAACATAGTGAGAGAATTAAGTTTAGCTAGGACTTCAGTAAATAGAGTGTTATCAGTGCCCATGTGAAGTTTTAAGTATCCTCAAGAGAGGTGCAGTATTGAAGTGAAATGTATAGCTGAGAGAGTATTGGAGGAGTATGTCTCAGTTTAAAAGATGCATTGCATGGTCTAAGGCTTAACAATTCGATCCTAGCTTATGTTTAATAGGCCAATGTTCCATGTTACAGTATTATAGCCATGTTGTGATTCCTTTTACATACATCTAATTCAAATCATGCCCAATATTCTTTGCTCCCTAATTTTATTAGAACTTTTAAGAAAGATCATTGAATAAATACTTTAGTTGAGTATAAGATTTCTGTATGAGTTAGTCTATAGTACCAACAATTCAGTTTAACAGTTTGACTGTAAGACCCCACAAAATTTTTTTCTTAATTCAGTCCTTTAATCTTGTTTAAGGGGGTCCCAAACTTAGATAATTCTTGCTAAGTATTCATACTTAATGTTATTTTAGTCTTCGAAAGTTGGCAATCTTATTTAGTGACCCTTACGTCCATTAAATATTGATATTTGAGTTAATTCATGATCAGAAATGTTAATAAGTGTTCCCGAACAAGTTTTGGATTTTTGGGACTTCGTTTATACCATGTTTGAGTGACAAAAATAGAGAGCCGATGCAATCTCTATGCATCACGTCGTCCATTACATCGACAGATAAATTTTTCCTCAGCTTAGTGTAATTTTTAGTGAACTAACGCACACTTGACGTGACACGTTGGCCATTGCATCATTGCCAATGACACATCACGTTGGTCTACGCATTGATGGTTCTGTTTACAGTCATTAAAAATCCATGTCCTCAGGGTTAATTAAATTTTTTTTTTCCCATATCCTTCAGCCCCCATTACATGAAATTTAGCCCTCATTTAACAAAATATGTTCATTCTTTCACAAATTGCTTAAGAACAAAAACTTTAGGAGTTTAAATTTCAAATTCAAGGCTCAAGATTTCACTGTTAATTTTCAAGAATTCACCAACTAAGATAGGTGAAGTGTTCATCCAAGGGTTCCTTCCACACTTGGAGTCGAAGAAACTCCTTTAAAGTTCATGTAGATTGATTTCATGATTTCCATGCTTTGAATTAAAGTGTATTCATGATTATTACTTAATTGGGTTTCTATTTCATGATTTATTACAAGATTCATGTAGAGTTAATTGATATGTGTGCTTTATTATGTGAATTCATATGGAAACCCATGGAATTATGAAATTGGAATTGAATCACGATGCCTACATCTTGTTTTAGTATTATGTGCATATATTATTCCCCACAAGTGTTTGATGAATTGTCCATGTGAGTTGAATAGTGAAATTATATCATGTTATCATGTATACAAGTTCATGTCATGCTGTTTGCTTAAATGCCCAAAAGAATGAATGATGACTAAGTAGTTAGTTATCATATCTCAAAATTATGCCATGTCTTTTAAATGAGTCCTGGGGTATTTAATACCCAATAATTTAGCTGGTTGTATAGAGCCATGGTCAGTCATAAAGTAGTATCAGTCATGTCACGATCAATAGAATTTAGTCAGTTACAAAACTTAGGAAAACTCAGTGAACTCAGAAGCAATCTAGTTCACTTTATTAAAATCAATTCAGTTCAGTTATATAGTACAATCAGTAATAGTTTAGTCCAACCCAGTATAGTTTAGAATTCAGTCCAGTATCTATTCAGTTGGAGTAGGATTCAGCACTGTGTAAACCTAAAGATAGGGACTTACCTACCAGTAGAGGGTGTAATCCTTAGAAGTAGTTCTTGCATTTTAGAACTACGTAGCCAGCGTAGGTTGAGACATCAACCTGCCACTTGAGGGTTGATAAGGTGATCTACGTGCCAGTTGAGGGTACTGCCATTCTCGTTCAGAGCACCTACAAGATAAGGGTGACTCAGCACTTGTCCTTAGCTACGGCATGATATTGATACCCTTCCAAGTGAGGTTACAGCTTGGAACCCAAATCAGTTAGAGAATGGGCATATTAGTTAGATGATTACTTCTTATAGTCTCTATTTTATATTTAGTCATAGTATAGAAATCAGTTCAGTTCTACAAATTTAGGACAGTCAGATACAGTCAGTCATCTCCATTCGGAACTAAGTACAGTTTTACCGATTACGTATTGTCAGATACAGTCATTCAATTATTAGTAATACAGTATCAGTAAACTAAAGTATTCGTTAATCAGTATTCAGAACTCAGTATGAGTTACAGTATATGTATTCATGCAGGTACTCTTATTTGTTCATATTCATGATATTCAGTTAGTATTATTCATAAATATGAACCCATGCATTCTAGCCTACCTCACTGAGCATACTAGTATATTTAAAGTACTGATGTATGCTTTTCTTTTATGATATGATATCTTATATCATAGTTTCAGACGCATGAGCTTCTAATCACTCTTATCATATTGGATTATCAGCAAACAGAGTCAGTAGTGAGTCCTTATAGTTTGAGGACATGATTATTTATGTCAGCATTTTCGTTCTTTTTTAGTAGTCGGAGTTAGTTGGAAACTTGTCCCATTAACTCGACAATTCAGACAGTTTAGATTCTTGTGCATGGGTGTGTAGCGTGCCACACTTATAGACATGAGGCTACGAGATATTTTAGGAAACATTTCCCTTTTTTAGTATTCATGTCATGCAAGGGAACATGAGTTCTATTTAAACTATCAGTCTAATTCTTTTTCCTTTATTTACAGAATATGCTTCCAAAGAGAATTAAAGGAAGAGGAATAGGAGACCAGCCAGAACCCCAGCCCATCTAGCCAGATCCTATGGATGAACACATCTCCCATGCTGAGTTCAGAGCAATGTTCACCACCCTATCTCATTCTGTGGAAGGCTAGAATGAATGCCCAGCAGCCGTTTCGGCCAACCCAGTGGGCAATACTGCTGCAGCCAGGATTCGGGACTTCACTCGAATGAACCCTTTATCTTTTTTTAGGTCAAAGTCAGATAATGACCCATAAAAATACCTTGATCAGGTGCAAAAAGTTATTGATATTATGGGGGTAACTACTGTTGAGAGTACGGAGTTAGCCATATATCAGTTGCAGGATGTAGCTCAGTCATGGTTCAAATAATGGAAAGTAGAAAGAGTCGCAGATACAGGGCCCATAAAGTGGGAGGAGTTTGACACTACTTTTCTAGATTGGTTCATCCCATTGGAATTGAGGGAAGCGAAGGTTTTGGAATTTATTAATCTAAAGTATGGCAATATGACAGTGAAAGAGTATTCTCTCAAGTTTACTCAATTAGCTAGCAGACAACAGGTCCTGAATAACTTTGTGTCAAGGGTGTTTAGCAGCGTGGTCAAAAAGTATAGGACCATAATTTTGTTTATAGAGATGGACATATACAGGATCATGGTCGATGCTCAGTAGATAGAGGAGGCCAAGAATAAAGAAAAGAAGAGGGAGAACAAGAAAGTAAGAACAAGTAGTTTCAGTTTTGCTCAGCCTAAGTCAGAGGGTAGGAATCATTCTTAGTTCTGCCCCAAATACTCAGTTCTAGCTCCATCCTCAGCCAACTCTAAAATTTAGAGATGACAATAGGGATAGGGCACTAGGCCCTAAACCCAAGAGTAGTGTTAGTAGTGCCCGAACAAATCTCCTTTGTCAGAAGTATGGCAGAAACCACTAGGGTATCTGTAGAGTAGGCAGTGATGTGTGTTTTGGGTGTGTCAAGCCAGGCTATAGAGTTATAGATTGTCCACAGTCATGTTCTCAGGGTCAGTATAACCATCCCCCAGCTCAGTCTGGTCGCCCAAATCAGCAGGGTGCCACTTCTAGTGCCACCAGTAGGCAGTGCCCAAATAAAATCTATGCTCTTTAGTCCCAATAGGATCAGGAGAGTTCTCCTTATGTGGTCATCTGAGTTTCCGCCAAACATAAAAGTCATATTGTCAACTAGGGAAATTGGCTAGATCCAGGAGCTTTTTTGTCCTTTGTTACTCTCTATATAGCGGTTGATTTCGGAGTCAGTCCTAAAATCCTAGTAGAGCCTTTCTCAGTCTTTGCCCTAGTGGGTAAATTATCATATCTCGGTGGGTATATAGGAACTATCTAGTTATGATATCTTAGAAAGTCACTTCAGCAGACTTAGCCGAATTAGATATGACTGATATTGATGTCATTATCGACATGGATTGGATTCATTCCTACTATGCCTCAGTCAACTATAGAAACAAAATTTTCCAGTTTTAGTTTCCAAATGAGCTCATCCTAAAGTGGAGGGGTAGTACTTCAGCACTTAGGGGTCAACTTATTTCTTAGCTTAGGTGAGAAAAATGATATCTAAGGGAATTGTCTACCATCTAGTTCGAGTCCAGGACTCTAGTTCAAAAAACCATACTCTTGAATCAATGTCAGTAGCATGTAAACTCCTATATGTGTTTCCCAAAGATCTTCCCAAAGTTTCTCTAGATAAAGAAATTGATTTTGGAATCAATCTTCTTCTAGATACTCATCCCATATTTATTCCACCCTACAGAATGGCACCTGTAGAACTCAAAGAATTAAAAGAACAATTGAAGGATCTCTTTGATAAGGGATTCATTAAACCCAGTATGTTCCCTTAGGGTGCATCAGTTTTATTCATACATAAGAAAGAAGGTTCTCTAAGAATATGCATTGACTATCGTTAGTTAAATAAAGTCATAGTCAAGAATAAGTATCCACTTCCTAGAATCACTGAATTGTTTGACCAACTTCAGGGTGCTAGTTACTTTTCTACAATAGACCTTAGGTTAGGATGTCATCAGCTCAAAGTCAGAGAATGTGATATCTAGAAAATAACTTTCAGAACTAGGTATGGTCACTTCAAATTCTTAGTCATGTCCTTCAGTCTTACCCCAGCAACCTTAATAGACTTGATGAATCGTGTGTTCAAGCAGTACACAGACATGTTCGTCATAGTCTTTATAGATGACATTCTTGTCTAATCCCACAGTAAATACGATCATGCAGACCATCTAAGAATAGTATTACAGACCCTAAAAAACCATTAGCTATTCGCCAAATTCAGTAAGTTTAAATTTTGGCTAAGGTCAGTAGCATTCCTTGGCCATATTATTTTCGATGATGGCATTAGAGTTGATTCCCAAAAGGCCAAATCAGTGAGAAAATTTCCCAGACCCATCTCTCCATCAGATATCATAAGTTTCTTGGGTTTGGCTGGCTATTACCGATGGTATTTTGAGGGATTTTCATCTATTGCATCCCCCATGTCCAGATTGACTCACCAGAAGGTCAAATTTTAGTGTAGATTTTTGTGAGAAGAGTTTTTAGGAGTTGAAAACTCAACTCACTACAGTTCTAGTTTTAACCCTACCAGATAGTTCAGATGACTTTTTTGTGTATTATGATGCCTCCAGAGTTGGTTTGGGGTGTGTTTTAATGTAGAGAGGTAAGGTTATAGCCTATGCATATAGACAACTTAAACCTCATGAGAAGAACTACCCTACTCATGATCTTGAGTTGGCAGCAGTAGTGTTTACCTTAATGATTTGGAGCCACTATTTATATGGGGTACTCATAGATGTGTTCACTGACCATAAGAGCCTAAAGTATGTGTTCTCTCAAAAAAATTTAAACCTCTGTCAGAGAAGGTGGTTGGAGTTATTAAAAGACTACGACATGAGCATCCTATATCATCTGGTTAAAGACTATAGTGGTTGATGCTTGCAGTAGGATGTCTATAGGTAGTGTTGCTTATGTGGAGGATGGTAAGAAGAAGTTAGATTAGGAACTTCATCAGCTTGCCCGACTAGGTGTTTGCTTAGTCGATTCAGCAGAAGGCGGTGTATGGGTGCATAGTAGTTCAAATTCATCCCTTGTTTCTGAGGTAAAGGAAAAACAAGATAGAGATCCCAGTCTAGTCAAGTTGAAGAAATCAGTTAGAGATCAAAGACTAGAGGTTTTCTTCCAAGGAGGAGATGGTTTGCTGTATTGCCAGGGTCGTCTATGTGTGCTAGGCGTAGATGACTTGAGGCAGCAAATTCTTGCAGAAGTTCATGGTGCACACTACTTTATTCATCTAGGTGCCACTAAGATGTACCATGATTTGTAGGAGATCTACTGGTGGAGTGGGATGAAGAGAGACATTGCAAAGTTTGTGACTAAATACTCAACATGTCGGCAGGTTAAGATTGAGCATCAGAAGCTTAGTGGGTTTATGCAGGAGATTAGTATTCCTACCAAGAAATGGGAAGAAGTGAACATAGACTTTGCAATGGCTTTGCCTCGTAATTGTCGTCAGCATAATTCAGTTTGGGTTATTGTAGACAAAATAACCAAATCAGCTCATTTTCTACCAGTCCATACCTTTTATTCAGTTGAGGATTATGCTAAACTCTATATCAGGGAATTGGTCAGATTGCACGGTGTTTTGTTTTCCATTATCTCATATAGAGGTACCCATTTCACCTCTTATTTTTGGAAGGCATTCCAAAAGGGTCTTGGTACTCGAGTTTACCTCAGTACAACGTTTCATCCTCAGACAGATGGTCAAGCAGATAAGACCATCCAGATTTTAGAAGATATGCTGCGAGTATGTTCGATAGAATTTAAAGGTAGTTGGGATGACCACTTTTGTTTGATTGAATCCGCATATAACAATAGTTATTATTCCAATCTTTAGATAGCTCTATTTGAGGAGCTTTATGAGAGAAAGTGTAGATCTCCTATTGGTTAGTTTGAAGTGGGTGAAGCCGTAGTGGTAGGGCCTGACTTGGTATTTGATACCTTATAGAAAGTCTAGTTGATCAGGGAAAGGCTTAAGATAGGAGAAAGTCTAGTTGATCAGGGAAAGGCTTAAGATAGCTTAGAGCCGATAGAAATTATATGCAAATATGTGTAGAAAAGATCTCGAGTTCGATATTGCTGATTTTGTATACTTGAAATCTCTCCTATGAAAGGAATAAAGTAGTTTGACAAGAAAGGAAAGCTCAGCCCTCGATATGTCGGTCCTTACTGAATTCTCAGTCATTTTGGAAAGGTAGCTTATGAGCTTGAGTTTTCTTTAGATCTATCTTTAGTCTATCCAGTGTTTTATGTCTCCTTGCTAAAGAAATGCATAGGTGACTCATCAGTCATAGTCCCCATAAAGGGCATAGATGTCTAGAACAGCCTCTCTTACAAAGAGATTCTAGTTGAAAACCTTGATTATCAGATTCACAGACTGAGGAACAAAAAACTCCCTCTAGTCAAGGTCCTTTGGTAAAATTAGTTCGTTAAGGAAGCTACTTAGGAAGTAGAAGAAGATATGCGAACCAAGTATCCTCATCTCTTCTCCGTAAACTCAGATTCAGCTCAAGGTAATAGTTTTCCTTAAGCTTATTCAATTTCATGCTCAGATTTTCCATTACAAACATGGTATTAGTTACCATTGTATATTCAGTCATATGTTCATGAGTCAGTTCAGTCATGTATTCATGCATTAGATATGCATGTTCAATATGAGAAACTCAGCTTATCTGTAATCCCAGTAATGCATTCATGAATCAACTCAGTCATGTACTCATGCAGTAAATATGCATGTTCAGTATGAAATTTAATATGACAGAAATGTCAGTCATATAATCATATTGCGGATGTTCATGTACAGTAAGTAAGTTCAGTCTACCAATAATCTCAGCTTAGTCAGTCTCATTCGAGGATGAATGTTCCCAAGGGGGAGATATTGTATGACCTCATAAAATTCTTAGCATAATTCAGTCCTTTAAGCTTGTTGAAGGGAGTCCCAGAATTAGAAAATTCTAGCTAAGTATTCAAACTTAGTGTTATTTTAGCCTTCGAAAGTTGGAAATCTTATTTCGCGACCCTTACATCCATTAAATATTAATAAATGAGTTAATTCATAATCAGTAATGTCAATAAGTATTCCCGGACAAGTTTTAGATTTTTAGACTTCATTTAGACCATGTTTGAGTGACCAAAACTATGAGTTGATGTGATCTCGATGCATTGCATCATGCATCTCATTGACAGATAACTTTTCCCTCAGCTTAGTGCAATTTCCAGTGAACCGACACAGACTCAATGCGGCGCATTGGCCATCGTATTGATTCCAATGACACGGCACATAGGTCTATGAGTTGATGGTTCAGTTTATAGTCATTAAAAAGCAGCTTCCTCTAGGTTAATTAAGTCTTTTTCCTATATCCTTCAGCCCCCATAACATGAAATTTAGCCCTCTTTTAACAAAATATATTCATTCTTTGACAAATTTCTCAAGAACAAAAACCCTAAGAGTTTAAATTTCAAATTCAAGCCTCAAGATTTCAACGTTAATTTTCAAGAATTCACAAACTAAGGTATGTGAAGTATTCATCCAAGGGTTCCTTCCACCCTTGGAGTGCAAAAAACTCTTTTAAAGTTTATATAGAGTGATTGCATGATTTTCATGATTTGAATTAAAGTGTATTCATGATTATTACTTAATTGAGTTTCTATTTCATAATTTATTACAAGATTTATGTAGATTTAATTGATGTGTGCTTTATTATGTGAATTCATGTTAAAACCCTTGAAATTGTGAAATTGGAATTGAATCACGATATCTACCTGTTGTTTTAGTATTATGTGTATATATTATGCCCCACAAGTGTTTGATGAATTGTCCATGTGAGTTAAATAGTGAAATTATATCATGTTAGCATGTATACAAGTTCATGTCATGCAAGTGTTTGCTTAAATGCCAAAAAAATGAATGATGACTAAGTAGTTAGTTATCATATCTCAAGACTATCCCATGTTTTTTAAATGTATGCTATCGAGTCCTGGGGGTATTTAATACCCGAAAATTTAGCTACTTGTCTAGAGCCATGTTCAGTCACAGAATAGTATCAGTCATATCACGATCAATGGAATTTAGTCAGTTACAGAACTTAGGAAAACTCAGTGAACTCATAATCAGTCAAGTTCAGTTCAGTAAAATCTGTTTAGTTTAGTTATACAGTATGATTAGTAATAGTTTAGTCCATCCTAGTACAGTTTAGAATTCAGTCCAGTGTCTATTCAATTAGGAGTAAGATTCAGCACCGAGTGAACCCAAGGATGGGGACTCACCTGATAGTAGAGGGTGTAATCCTTAGAAGCAGTCCTTGTATTCTATAACTACATAGCCAGCGTAGGTTGAGATATCAACCTACCAATTGAGAGTTGATGAGGTGATCTACCTGCCAGTTGAGAGTACCACAGTTCTCGTTTAGAGCACCTTCCAGATAAGGGTGACTCATCACTTGTCCTTACCTATGGAATGGTATTGACACCCTTCCAATTGGGGTTATAAGTTAGAACCTAAATCATTTAGAGGAAGGGTATGTCAGTTAGATAATTACTTCCTACAGTCTCAGTTTCATATTCAGTCGCAGTATAGAACTCAGTTTAACTCTACAAATTTAGGACGGTCAGATATAGTCACTCAACTCAGTTTGGAACTTAGTACAGTTCCATAGATTCATGACTATCAGGTACAGTTATTCAGTTATCAGTAATACAGTATCAGTAAACTCAAGTATCCGTTAATTAGTATTCATTACTTAGTATCCAGTGTTATCATGATTTTAGTTACATTATACATATTCATGCATGTACTTTCATTCAGTCATATTCATGATATTCATTTAGTATTGTTTATGCATATGGACCCATGTATTCTAGCCTACCTCACTGAGCATACTAGTACATTCAAAGTACTAACACTTGCCTTTCTTTTGTGCTATGATGTCTTATATCATAGGTTCAAACGCACAGGCTCCCGAGCACCCTTAGCAGATTGGATTATCAGCAGACAGGGTCAGTGGTGAGTTCTCATAGTTTGAGGAAATGATTATTTATATTAGCATTTCTATTATTTTTTAGTAATCGTAGTTAGTTGGGGACCTGTCCCATCAACTCTACAGTTCAGACAATTTAGAGGTTCTTTAGACTAGAGTATTTTTAGAAAGATATTTTAGTTTTGGTATTGTTATACCGTATTCAGTTTTATTTATAGTATTTAACCTTACGGCCAATTTCCACCTACTTTTCGTATATTTACATTATTATTATTCAGTTATTACAGTAGGTACAAGTCATGGGTTGGCTTGTGGTCCTTCAGGATTAAGAGCATCATGTAGCGCCCGAGGTATATACTCGGGGCGTTACTTAGACAGACAAGTTACTATGGTTTTCCATTTTTCCATCTATTCATACTATCCAAAGTCTCATGAATATGGTTATTCCAACAGTTAAATTGTTTGCATCCATGTAATTTGTGAATTTATCTCAGTTCATGCATCATGCAATAGTTTTAGATTCTAGATATTCAATCATAAATCATTTTGTAAGTATCCCGTGCATCATCTCATTCTTTTCTTAGTATTTTAGCCAATTTAGTATCATTTGAAGGACGAAATATCCCAAAGGGGAGATGCTATAATACCTCGAGTTTCGATGTCCTAAACTTTTCATCTTTTCTTCATGAAACCAGATCCAATTTGAGGTAATGGTTACTCATAATTTGACTCTATCATTTCTATCTTATCCTTATAACCATTCTCATGTCATTGTATGTATTCATGAAATTAGTTTAGTTTATGTATCATGTTTTAGACTCGGCTATGCAATCATGTTTTCAGTCATGCATGTTCAGTATATGATCTCAGTTTTTCCAGTGTTCTTAGCTAACCAGTCTCATTCAAGGATAAATGTTCCCAAGGGGGAGATATTGTAACACCCCATAAAATTCTTAGTTCAATTCAGCTCTTTGTTGCATGTTTAAGGGGTCTAAGACTTGAACATTTAACTAAGTGTTGAGGACTTAGTTACTTTAACTACCCCTAGAATTTACAAATTTTTAAATTGACCTTATCGATCCTAAAATGTAGGTTTTTAAGTTGATTCATTCTTAGGGAGGTCAAAAGTACATGTCGGGTGAGTTTCAGAATTTTAAGACGGACGTTAGGGTGCATTTGGAGAAGCAAACCAGTGAGGCCACCAGGATTAGCCCGCATCGCCTGTCTTAGTCTGGTGGGATAAGGCCCACATCTCCTGGGCTAGTCCACAGAGACAGAGCCAGCATCGCTTGGTGCCTTTATGTTTAGCTTTTGATTTAAACACGCAAGGAGTGTTTGGGTCATTTCCCATCACCCAATTCATCCACAAACATGAATTAGGGCTCCCGAGGAGAATTATTTATCCTTTTTCTGACATATTCTCTCAAGAAAAGATCTCTCTTTCCCCAAGAACAAACCCTAACTCTTTCATAAGAAATCAAGGAATTCAAGCTTCAAGTTTAAGAAACCCTCAAGAAATTTTCAAGAAATCATCTATTAAGGTATGTGGGAGTTAATTCATGGGTCCGTTTCACCCAGGGAGTCCTAAAATCTTTCTTTGATTAAAAAGATGAGTTTTTTTTTATTATGAAGATGCATATGTTCAAGATGGGTTTATTTTATGCTTTTCCTTAGTGATTTGAACACAATTCGTGTCCAAGTATGATTCCATGGATAAGTTGTTATCTCATGCTTCAAGTGTCAATTTCCCATGTCATTTTCAATTAATTTCAGAATAAATCTCCAAATTATGAATTTATCCATGAAGTCATGTTGTTTCCTCATGCTTTAAGACATTCCTATGTTCAAGTTCATGATTTTCATATGTTTGATGAAATGTCTATGTTTTGGGTCTTTGAACCATGATTACATATTACAGCCTTTCACGCTTGATATTGTATTTTTATAATCATTTAGTGCTGGCGGATTATGAACACACGATACCTATGTGTTTTCCATTTGTTTAAGTAACAAGTTATTTAGACCATAGTTTTAATTTCATACTCAGATATCATGATCATGTTGAGCATTATCAGTTTGTGTTTATAATTATCTCAGGATTCATATACACTGTTATTTTCAAAATACCATGACTTGAGCTTATTATCAGTTATCAATGCATGCACCAATTAGTTTTTCAATATCTCTCAGTTGGGAGTAGGACTTAGCACTGAGGGAATACAGGTATGGCAGCTTCCTCGTCAATTAGGAAGATTCGTTAGTAACAGTCCTTATATTCTAGAACTACGTAGCCAGCATAGGATATGATAGGTCACCCAACAGTTTAGGCTTGACTTCATCACAAGGGTCACCCGTCAGTTTAGGCTTGACACCCTAGTCTTTTGGGTCACCAGTTTAGTGGATCCACACAACCAGTGTTAGTACCCGTGGCATGGTACTAACACCCTTCAAACTGGAGTTATAGATTGGACCTTAATTAACTCAAATTGGGGCATGTTGGTTACATGATACCTCCCATAATTTCAGTCATTATTCAGAGTATTTTCAGTTTAGGTTTGGTTGACTATGTGTACAGACTTTCAGATATTCAGTTATACAGATTTTAGTCTTTCAAAATTATAAATTGTCTCAGTGACATAACAAATATATACTTAGTCTTGCATTCTTAGATATTATAGTTGTCATGCATTCATGCTCAGTTATCTCATGTTGTTTAGTTATTCCTTATCTCATATGCATAATACCCCACAGTTTCAATCCAGTTATTCAAACTAAGTAAAGTTCAGTTTTAGATGACCAGTATTCAGTTATCAGTTAGTCAATATACAGTTATCAGTTAATTAGTATACAGATATCAACTAATTAGCATCTAGATATCTTTTATTCAGTATTCAAATGTCAATTTTTCAATAGTGAACTATCAGTCTTTCAGTTAATTAGACCAGCTTAGTATATGTTATGTTTTGTTTTATGTTTTTATGCATCCATGCTCAGTATATTTTTATATTTAGATCCTCAAGTTATGTCAGTTTCCATCACACAGTTTCTAACCCAGTATTCATACAGTATCCATGTTTTACTGCTTTCTAGCTTCAGTTCTACTTTTATTACAAAAGTATAATTTTTATGAAACTAAGTGTAGTGATTCACCAACTTATTAGATTTTGTTTGTTAATCATGTTTTGAGGTATATCAGCTTTCAGCTTATTTCAGTCTCTTGGTAAGTTTACTTACACTTACATGCATGTTTAAGATTACGCATGAACTAATTTTTACTTATTACATTCCCCCCCCCCTCCCCACTTAGTCAGTACATTCCAAAAGTACTGATCCACATATACGTCTGTGTGGCTACATTGTTTTATAATGTACGTACCAGTTGTATCCCGCACATCATGATCAGACGTTTGCAGTTTCCAGTCAACAGGTGTTGAGTTCTCTTATTTGTATTTTTATTTAGTGATAGTTGGAGGTATGTTCCAGCTATCTATAGTAAGTATAGTAGAGGATTCATATATGCCAATCAGAGTTAGGCATACAATTTAAGTTTCTCTCTTCAGATTTATCAGATTGTAAACTTTATCAGTTACATATTTATTCAAATTTCATTATTCTTATTTTTCTGCACAACAGAACTAGCTACCTAGTACATATTAAATCAGTTCATGGGTCAGCTTGGGATTACTTGTTATTTTAAGCACCGTGTTACGACTTGAGGTTTGCCTTGGGTCGTGACATTACCTACAAAATTCTCAATAACACATGTTGTCAAAGACCCAATCTTTAAAAAATATATTACCTGATGCCTAAAATATCATACTACATACTAAATAAATTCACTGCTACAACCACGTGATATTAATTTTTATACCATTTTCTCAAAATCAATCCAAATCCTCCTTAGAATTCGGCAACAATCTCTTTTTGAATTTCACACAAAATACTCAAATTGCTATTTCACATGAATTTGAAGGAATACAATCTTGACTAAAAATATCAAAAATTTATGAAAGTTTTCGATTGAAAACAATATATGTTTGTTGATATGTTACAAGAAGAAGAATGAAAAACAAACAAAAGATGTTGAAGAAGAAGATGATGTGTCTTTTAAAAAGGGAAAAAATGATTTAGAGATTATGAGGTGTGATTGGTATCTCTTATTAACTGTCACCTATTTTAAAAGAAATATTATTTAATTTTTTTATATAAAATTTATTATTTCCTTATTTGATTGGTGTTTATTTAATTTTTTATAAAACAAAAATTCAATTTTATTTTTTTTTAGATAAAAATTGCTATAAATTGCAAACTAGAAAGATTTTCCATAACTTTAATTAAACAATCCAATGATGTATATTTAGTTGGCATTAGATTATGGGTCATAGAATGGTTGGGCTATTTTGCCATCTCTAATATTTTAGACGCTTGATCTTGAATTATAGATAATTAGATTCGTCCAACAAAGAATGAAGAAAATTGATATTTAATAATTACTTTCTAAAAGGAGGGATAAACAAATATTATGATTTATTTGTGTCAGTCTGGGTTTTGTTGAAAATTCAAGTAAGATTTAAAAATTTTCCAAGAAATTTGATCAATTTTGAACTATTAAAAGAATATTTTAAGTTATCTTTTATATTTATCCCCATTTTAAAATTCTCATTATCATTAATTTACCAATGAGAAAATGGTCTGTTATTCTCCAACTTTTACCTCAAATCCCAACTACACACTCAACCTTTAAAGGTGATCTATTACCCCCCCCCCCCCGAACTATTTTAAAGTGGAATTATTATCTCCCTGAACTATTTTAAAGTGAAATTATTGAACCCCCAAAAACTGACAACCAGTCATTGAAAATATGGTGTGATGCATGCGCCGCCACGTCATGTCACGTTATTACCACGTCATTTTTTATTTTTTTACTCTTAAAAAAATAATAATTTAACATTATTATTTTCCAATTATTATTTTTCTTTCTTCTTCTTCTTCTTCTTCAATTCTTCTTCTTTATTTCTTCTTTAATTCTTCTTCTTCTTCTCCAATTCTTCTTCTTCAATGGCACCCAAGAACCCATCAATGGCAATTATTATTTTTATTTCTTCTTCTTCAATTCTTCTTCTTCATTTCTTCTTTTTTAGTTCTTCTTCTTCAATTCTTCTTCTTCTTCTTCTTCTTCTTCTTCTTCTTCTTCTTCTTCTTCTTCAATTCTTCTTCTTCTTCTTCAATGGCATCCAAGTGTTAGCCCATATGTTATTGGGCCTTTAGTTTATGGACCTTTAGGTTATTGGCTATGTATATATAGCCTACTTTTGTTTAGTTAGTTTTAAGCTTTTCAGATTATATTGTAAACCTTAGCCTTTCTTCCTTTCAATAAAGTTCTATTAACATGGTATCAAAGCTAGTTCGATCCATGTCCTTTGATTTGTTGGTTGAAGATTTTGTAGCAGGCACCTACTGCGCGGATCGAACTGTATTCGTTTTTTGAGGTGCTGCTGTATTCGTTTGCTGTTTTCGTTGGGTTTTTGGTTGGATTGATTTGTTGCTGTCTTCGTTTGCTGTCTGGTATTGTTCGTCTTTCGTTCTTTTGCTTGCTGCCATTGTTGTTCGTTCGGAATTGTTCAACCTAGGGTTTTGCATCTTTTTGTTTTTTGAATTGTTTGTGTGTTGCTGTGTTTACAATGACTGGAAAGGATGATTCTCTCCAGTCCATTAGTACTCAATTAGATGGTAAGAACTATGCCTATTGGAGTTATGTCATGAAGAATTTTCTTCGTGGGAAGAATATGTGGGGTTATATCACTGGAGTAAAACCAAGACCTATCGATGATAAAACTGAAAATTTTGATTTGTTGGTGGACTTATGGGAAACTAATAACTCCAAGATTATCACTTGGATTAACAATTCTGTAACTCAGTCAATTGGTATGCAATTGGCTAAGTATGACACAGCAAAGGAGGTCTGGGATCATTTGGAAAGACTGTACACTCAGTCTAATTTTGCTAAGCAGTACCAGTTGGAGTATGATATCCGTGCTCTTCAACAGCATGATCTCAGTATTCAAGATTTTTATGCTGCCATGTCGGATTTGTGGGATCAATTGGCACTTACTGAATCTGCAGAGTTAAAAGGTTTTGGGCCGTACATTGCTAGACGGGAAGAGCAACGCTTGGTTCAGTTTTTGATGGCACTCCGTTCTGACTTTGAGGGCCTACGTGGAACAATCCTTCATCGATCTCCCCTCCCTACTGTTGATTCTGTGGTTCATGAACTGATTGCAGAGGAGACTCGTATCAAGTCTCAAGTGGATAAAGGGTCTAAAGTAACTACTACTCCTGTCGTGTTTGCTGCTTCAACTGATCAGTCTAGGCCACCCCGTACTCAGACTCGACAATCTCCTAAAGTTGCATTTGATGAGTGTGCATTCTGCAAACAGAAAAATCATTGGAAGGCTCAGTGTCCGTTGTTACTTAACAAGGTCAAACAGCCTCAATCTGGGCAGCAACAGAAATATGGGCAGCAAAAGTCTCCGTCACGCTCCTCTGGTGCTCCTCCGTGGTCATCTCGTCCTCCACAGTTCGCTGCTGCTGCACCATCTGTAGATGTTGAGTCTGTTAGCACTATGCCACCTTCTGCGTTGGATCCCCAGGTTTTCGAACAGTTCAGACAGTTCTTCGTTTCTAATCCTACGGCCATGTCAGCATCTATGTCTCATTCGGGTTCAGTTTCTTCTAGTACCTCAGGTATTCCTTCCTCCTTGTGGATATTGGATTCTGGTGCGTCTCATCACATGTCCCCTCATTTGTCATCGTTTGGTTCTTTGTCACCCATTTCACCAATCTCTGTTATGTCCGCGAGTGCTGTACCTATGTCAGTCGAGGGTGTTGGTTCTGTTACTACCCCTCACATTGTCCTCTCTGATGTTTATTACATTCCCAAACTTGCTTTAAATCTTGTTTCGGTCAGTCAGTTGTGTAAGGCTGGTAATTGGGTGTTTTTTTCTGATTCTGTTTGTGTTATACAGGACCAACACACTCAGAGGGTAATTGGGACCTGCCGTAGGTTGGGGGAACTCTATGTCTTGGAGAATCTCAAAGTGTCTGTAGTTGCTGCCTCTAGCATAGATTTATCTTCTTTTCGTTTGAGTCCTTTGTCTTCTCAGTTTTATCTTTGGCATTCCAGATTAGGACATGTGTCAGTTTCACGTTTACGTTTTTTGGTCTCTAGTGGTGCTTTGGGTCATGTGAACACTAGTGATATTTCAGATTGTAGTGGTTGTAAACTGGCAAAATTTTCTGCCTTACCGTTTAATAAAAGTGTGTCTTATTCTGTTGCTCCTTTTGACATTATTCATTCTGATGTATGGGGACCAGCGCCAGTATCCACTAAGGGTGGATCGACCTATTATGTTTCGTTTATAGATGACTATACTCGTTATACCTGGGTGTATCTTATGAAACGCAGATCTGATTTCTTTGGCATTTACAACAACTTTAGAGCCCTTGTTAAAACACAACATTCAGCTGTGATAAAGTGTTTCAGGTGTGACTTAGGGGGTGAATATACCTCTAATGACTTCACTCAGTTACTTGCCTCTGATGGTACCATACACCAGTCATCTTGTACCGACACTCCTGAGCAGAACGGTCTGGCAGAAAGAAAACATCGTCATATTGTTGAGACAGCACGCTCTTTACTTTTGTCTGCAGAGGTTCCTAGTATTTTTTGGGGAGAAGCAGTTCTAACTGCTGTATATGTGATTAATCGTATTCCTACTGCATTGACTTCAGGGATGTCTCCGTTTGAGAAACTATATGGTCACCCGCCGAATTATTCTGCATTACGAGTTTTTGGATGTACTTGCTTTGTTCTTCGTCCTCATGTTGAACGAAATAAGTTAGGGTCAAAATCAGCTATATGTGTGTTTTTGGGGTATGGTATTGGACAAAAAGGCTATCGTTGCTATGATCCTGTAAGTCAGAAATTATATGTTTCACGACATGTCACTTTTTTGGAACATATTCCTTTTTATTCCATTCCACCTAAAACCCATGATGTGACAAAGTCAGATATTCGGCTTATTGATCCCTTTGGGATTGACATAGAGGTTCCAGTTCCGGATTCATCCATGCCATCTGGTGTGCCACCTGATAGTGCTTCAGCCTCGCCTGTGCCTGAGTCTGCTCCTTCGACTGTTGAGACTGGAGACCCACCACCTCTGAGGAGGTCTACTCGACCTTGTAAGTCCACCAAACTGCCAGATTTTTACTATTCTACATATTCAGCCTCATTTGCTTCCTTTATTGCAAACATACATCATTTGTCTGAACCTGAGTCGTATAGAGAGGCTGTGTCTGATCCTCTTTGGCAGAATGCTATGGCCGAGGAACTTGCTGCTCTTCATCATACACATACATGGGATTTGGTTACTCTCCCACCTGGTAAGCATGCGATTGGTTGTCGATGGGTGTATAAGATAAAAACAAAATCTGATGGGTCTGTTGAGCGATACAAGGCAAGACTTGTGGCAAAAGGGTATTCACAACAATATGGTATGGATTATGAGGAGACTTTTTCCCCCGTAGCAAAGATGACGACTGTTCGCACTATGATTGCTGTTGCATCCGTTCGACAGTGGAAGATATTTCAGATGGATGTCAAGAATGCTTTTCTGAATGGTGATCTCCACGCGGAAGTTTATATGACTCCTCCCCCAGGTATTGACCACCAGCCAGGTGAAGTTTGTCGGCTTCGAAAAGCTTTATATGGTCTCAAACAAGCCCCTCGTGCTTGGTTTGAGAAATTCTCCACTGTTATTACTTCCCTTGGATTTGTCCCGAGTAACCATGATTCAGCATTGTTTGTTAGATGTACAAGTGCAGGGCGAATTCTATTGTCCTTATATGTAGATGATATGATTATTACTGGTGATGATCATAGTGGTATTGAGTTATTGAAGTATGATTTGGCTCATCGATTTGCAATGAAGGACTTGGGCTTGCTGCGTTATTTTCTGGGTATTGAGGTGGCTCAGTCTAAGAAAGGGTATCTTCTTTCTCAGACTAAGTATATATCTGACTTGTTTACACGGGCGCGTCTTTCTGACAACAGGACTGTAGATACTCCCCTTGAAACCAATGCACGTTACTCTCCTAGTGATGGTGTTCCATTATCAGATCCGAGTCTTTATCGGACTATTGTGGGTAGTTTGGTTTATCTTACGGTTACTCGTCCAGATATAGCACATGCAGTTCATGTTGTTAGCCGGTTTGTTACTGCTCCTACTTCTGTGCACTGGGGAGCTGTACTTCGTATTCTAAGGTATCTTCGTGGCACTCAGTTTCAGAATCTCTTGTTTCCCTCGACGTCATCTCTCGAGTTGCGAGCCTATAGTGATGCTGATTGGGATGGAGATCGCAATGATCGTAAATCCACCACTGGTTTTTGTGTGTTTCTTGGAGACTCTTTAATCTCGTGGAAGAGCAAGAAACAAGATGTTGTCTCTAGATCTTCCACGGAGGCTGAGTATCGTGCTATGGCTGTGACTACATGTGAGATTATTTGGTTACGTTGGCTTCTTGCAGATATGGGGGTTCACATTTCTATGCCTACTCCCCTGCATTGTGATAACAAAAGTGCGGTACAAATTGCAAAGAATTCTGTCTTCCATGAGCGTACGAAGCACATTGAGATTGATTGTCACTTCACCCGTCATCATTTACAGCTCGGGACCATATCGCTTCCTTTTGTTCCATCGTCTTTGCAGATTGCTGACCTTTTTACGAAGGCTCAGTCGGCGTCTCGATTTCGTTTTTTGTGTGACAAACTCTCAATGCTTATTGCTGTTGCATTGTGAGTTTGAGGGGGGATGTTAGCCCATATGTTATTGGGCCTTTAGTTTATGGACCTTTAGGTTATTGGCTATGTATATATAGCCTACTTTTGTTTAGTTAGTTTTAAGCTTTTCAGATTATATTGTAAACCTTAGCCTTTCTTCCTTTCAATAAAGTTCTATTAACACCAAGAACCCATCAATGGCATTTCTTCATCAATAGCATCCAAGAACTCATCAATGACATTCAAGATTAATTTATCATCTTTATCATCTCCTCATTCAAGAATTCAAGTTCTTAAATTTTTTCAAGTTAAGTCGGGTTCAATGACATTTCTTCTTCAATAGCATCCAAGAACTAATCAATGACATTCAAGATTAATTTATTATTTTCCTCATCTCCTCATTCAAGAATTCAAGTTCTTAATTTTTTTCAGGTTTTTTGAATCGAAGTTCTTAGTTCAAGTGAGAACTCATTAATGACATTTCTTCTTCTTCTTCTTCAATGGCATCCAAGAACTCGAATTGTGTGAGAATGTTGAATCAAAAAAGTCGAATGTCATTGATTACGTGAAGCTGAATCGAATGTTGAATCAACGTGTTTAATCAAAATGTTGAACGAATTACGTGAAATTCATCAAAAAAAAAAGTCGACGCAATTTTGAATTTTTCGGCGCCGTCACTGTTCATCGGTATTTCACCATTGAAGCTGCACCATTGAAGGCATTGAAGAAGAAGAATAGAAGAAGAAGAAGAAGAAGAAGAAAAAGAAGAAGAAGGAGAAGAAGAAGCCATTGAAGAAGAAGAATAGAAGAAGTAGCCAATATTTATTAAGAAAAATAATAATTATTAAAAATAATGATGTGGCAATAAAAAAATAATGATTTTAAAGCCAAAAAAAGTCAACTGACGAGCCTATGGGCGTGTCTAGTCACGTCCAGTGACACGTCAGCAACTGGGGGTTAATAAATTCGGTAAAAATAAGTTCAGGGGGGTAATAGGTCACATTAAAAGGTTGGGTGTGTAATTGGGATTTCGACTAAAGGTTTGGAGGGTAACAGACAATTTTCTCATTACCAATTTAAACCAATAGACAATAAGGTTAGTGATGGAGTAGTAAGTACTCCTCCATCCTTAGTTAGAGAGCTTGAGTCAAAGTCCCCCTAGTACATAGTCGCCATTGTTAGGGAGCTCTTTACCCCCCTCCTCCCTCCCCCTCCACCCCCCCTCCCCCCGTGTGGGACTTCCTGGTGTAAATCTTGAATTAGTTGGATTCCACGCGAATACCGAACACCGGGTGAGAAATCAAAAAAAATAATTTACCAATATATTAGTAGTATGTTTTGTCTTGATCTTGCTAATTAATACAATTAAAGTATTGTTGTGGTTAAACTACACCACTCCATGATATTGATTTGATTTTAGTGTTATCTCAAAGCCAGGTCTCGTGTCAGTATAATTTTGACAAACAATAACAATCCCTATCCTTTAATGTAGTCAGCTCGAGAAATTTTTGTCAAATGAGCTTAATGCGAGGTTTGCCCGTGATCAGGGACGGAGCTGCACTGGTAGAAGGGATGTCAAGTCACATTCCTTTGTTGAAAAATTACGTTATATTATATATATATATATATATATACACTTTATTTTTATGACACGTATGTTGCACGTGGGTCTTGAGACATGTCGGTAAGAGCTTCATCAACTAATATTGTTGTCTGATAAACCCCTTCACGCTTTGAATTACCATACCGTCTTATAGGGTCTAGCTGAATTACCATGACTTTTATTGACCAAACAGATGAATACTTTTGTAGCTTGCTAATTGGAACACATTGTTTTGCTAGTTCATCTTCGGTTATCATTTCTTACTAAATTGTGATAGATAGGAAATTGTGGGTCAAAGAGAATACTGTAGTATATACATCTAAATTTAATATTTGGATTTGGCAAAAATCTTTATAGAATAACATAGATTCTTGTACGGACAGTAGTATTTATTAGCTAAGTTTGTCTACGCTAGTACAATCGGCGCACAAATTTTCCGATTGTTGCAATAATCTTAGGGATACCAGCCAACACATGTTCAATGGAGGTAACATATTACATCTGCTATGGGCAAAGCTTGGACAGCCAGCAAGCGGTGGATTAGAGAAGCCGTAGTACCAGAATTGAAAATGACTCGGTCTCGATCCCTATCTCTTACGAAATGAACTACAAATTAAGTTTAAGGAAACAATGACATAGCTGGTTATTTCACTAAAATTAGAAGGCTCTGGGATGAATTAGATGGTTCTTAAAGCAAATAGGTATTGGAACTGTGGTAGAAAGAAGAAAATTACGAAATTTAAAGAGGACGAGAGGCTTATTAAGTTTTTTTGGGGGTTAAATGAAACCAATGCTCTAGCATTATACTTGTCCCATCAAATTATTGGGTACCAGTTGTTATGCTTAAATAGTCCAAGAATACTCATAATAAGGGGTGAGTTGTCCGCTATGGGCTATTTTTCACACATTTTTCTCAAAACGCCTCACACTATAAAGAGTATCCAACATCTTTTATGTAGCTTCTTTTCCTTTTCAACTATCAATGTGATACTTTCTTTGAACACCCAATAAATACAACTTTGATAATAAAAAAGATATATATTGTCTATATTTCATCAAATAAACAAGGCTTCTTTGAGTGACAACCAAAAGCTATGATAACCTCTTATCTATGTGGCCTTGGTAAGCAGAAAGTTATATGACATATGTTGCCATGACGATGCAAATACCGTATATAACAATAAATGTCACAGTTTCTCCATTTGCAAGTTTCATCAAGTTGCAAATTGGGTATCCACCAAGTCATCTGTCACGATCCGAACCAGTACCTAGTTTGACGGGCATTCCAAGTCCACCGAGGATCAGAGGTCGCCCCCTAAGTGTATTTCAATACAACTAATAACATCAAGCAGCGGATGAATATCAATATAAAGCCAGATATAAAGGATGAAGTCAAAAGTCTATGATATATTAGTATACAAAACTATCCACAACGCCCATGTTCACAATATACACAACGCCTCTAACAAAAATCGAGTACCAATAAAGTGTCGGGACATGCCCCTAACTATAGCCAAACACAAATCTGAGATAAATTCTAAGACATAAGAAATCAAAACATGAATTGTAGACTTTCGACGTATGAAAACTTACCACTTCAATGTCACCCCACGAACTGATCCCGAGTTCTAGTCATTGTGTAGGAGGAGTAGAAGTATGGTGAAATCCTGCATCGCGTGGGGAGACACTAAGAAGGCTAGCAGTTGGAGCACTAGCATGTAACTCAGGTATATGGAAATAAATAATTCTATGAATGATAACTCCAAATCAATCAAATCCATGCATACCATCAAATGCAAATGTATTAGTACACACACACACATATATATATATATATATTACATGTCGGAAAAGGGAACAAGGCTTAACATGAACTTTAAAATATTTAACCTAGGTTGTGTAGTGTTGCCGTCATAAATCTACCCACAAGCTATATGGATCCAGTGTTATCCCAGGACAGGCCCTAGCGCGTGTTAGCTGCACGAATCAGAGATACCAAAGGTGGTCGGGATTCACTTTTACTCTTCTCCCTCTATGACACATATGTACGTGTATATACTTGGGGGATTTCCTTATACCCCATAAGTACATGGTCATCAAGATCAATCATCGTGTCGGCAAATATGAATTTCTAGTGCTAACCTTTCAGACTCACACCTTCACGACTAGTTATCACAACCCCATTATCGCCCAATTAAAAAATTTATCACAAGAGTCAATTATTAAGGCATTAATTAGTGGTATGTCATGCCGACAATAGCTTGCAAGCAATGTCATTAAGCCAAGTCATAGGAGATTACCTTGTACCCCATCAGACTCTATTATAAAAATCACTTGGGAATTTCCGTGTACCCCTACAAAATTTTCAAGACCATTATTAACCATCTTGTCATTTATGCAATTGCATTAGTTCAAGGTAATAAATCAAATCAAATATTTTGAGGATTCGATTGTACCCTTATTACTATAGTTTACGAAATTGGGGAATCCATTGTACCCTGAATCCATTAACCTTTTCATACCAATGCATTAATACAAGTGAACAAACCAAATAAGTGACAAAAACATATTCCTTCATAATTTCTCAAACATGTTGAGGGCATACAATTTTCAAAATCAAAACCAAGTAATTGGGGAATCCATAATACCCCAAAGCTCAATTTACAATTTTCATGCACCCCATAATGTTCATAATATTAATAAAGCATGAATAGTTCATAATAAATCATGAAAGATCAATATTAAATGATTAATCATGTCAAAGCCCTCAATTTTGCCAAAACTCATATTCAAAGCATGTATTAAATCCCCCTTTAGGTCTGCTTCATTATCTAATTTATAATTCACTTAATTCAATTTTTTAATTTATGATTTACTTATTCAATTTTTTAAATTAGATTAATTATTGTTAATGTTTCCATTTAGGTGGTTGATTTTCTGTGTATTAGTGTGTTATTTTTCGGCATCTCTTGTATAATTTGCATAACTTGTTAGTTGGTTAGCTTTTTATTCCTAATTACTATTTACTGTTAGACTTAGGTTACACCTTCTCATTTTAGTATAGTTTTATTATATTGAGCTGAAGCATTCAAGTAAGAATTATTTTTTCCTATTCTGCTTCTTTTATTTTTTATTAAGAAAATAGCAACAAAATATAAGTTCAAGGAAAAGAGGTACAAGCCTTAATCAGCAAGAAACATGAATAAAACAATACCCACAGGACCCGAGATTTTTACCTCCTTGAATCCTAGCCTTAACTTGAAAAGGGAGATTTGAGAGAGAGAATTTTTAAGAGTGAAATAATTGATGTTATGTTATGAAAACTGACAGAAAATAGGTTAATATAGTGTTTAGGGGTCATTTATAAGTGAAAGGACTTCAATACCCCTCCTCCCAAGTGAACAAACCCAAAAATTGATGAATTTAAAGCATCGGCGCGACGTGAAGGGTAATCTCCGTGATAATCTCCGCGTCTCGTCACTATCACGGACCCTTACTACCTCCTCACAAAAGTGCTCATAACTTTTCGCTCGGGTACAGATTAAGGCAAAATCGGATGAGTTGGAAAAAGAAAATATTTATCTATAATTTGGTGGGTCTTGGGATCCAAAATTCTACATGTTCAAAGTTGACCCTTTTACAATCAAATTACAAAATTTGGGCGATAACGAAAGTTCTTAACTCCACTTCACTCTAAGTGTTTACTGCGAACATTCTTTCCCTCAAAGGCACTTTTCACACTAGGAAAATGATCATGACACTTATAGTTATATAGAAATAATTGGATTCAAGTTTATGTATGTAGAAACAACCTTTCGAATTCAAGCCCGAAAATGCGGGATGTTAAATCACCAAGCCTAGCAATTTCAAATAATGTAATACAGTTGCCAAGACATTCTTATTTTTTATGATCCCATTTGCTACTACTTGTTATGAGTTTTAAAATACATTGTTTAAAAAAGAGTAAATGCACTGTTTCCACTCTGAATTATAAACGAAATTGCGGAGACACACCATAACTTATAGGGGGTTCTATTACCCTAGACTAATTAAAATCGTATTTTCGAAAACCTTAAGTGCCTACGTAGCACATACTTGTGCCTACATGGGCTTTCAATATGTTGATTCACACACTGTGCCACGTAGGCCTTAAGGCTACAAAAAATATAGTTTTAATTGATCCAGGGGGTAATAGGACTCACTTTAAGTTGGAGCGTGTCTTAGCAATTTCGTTTATAGTTTAGGGTGAAAATAGTACATTTTCTCTTTGAAAATGAAGCAGTTAAATTCATTTCAGTTTGCTAGTTTATTACATGAATAGTTTGTATCATATCTGTTTTATTCAGGCTCATACATGTCCTTTATTATGTGTTTGTATTCACTTTTTCCTTTTAATGCTAGCGTTTAAATGCGGTAACATTTGAATCTTTGTTGTGGTAAAAGCATGTTCTTCTGACAAGATCGAGCAACAGTGATTGATTTCTACTGACGTAAATTATCTTCATAATAAAGTTAAAAGAAGGATTGTAAGATTTTGTACACAAGTCTCATGGTAAAGAAGGTGGCAATTAGAACAGATTTCATTCAAAATTTAAATTCAAAAGACATAGATATGATATCATAATGTTTGTACATAAATGAATATATTCACATTAATTATTTGTATGATGGATATAGCAGTTTCTGCTCAAAGTTCGATTCTTGGTTGTGCTTGTGTTTTTGCCAGATATTGAATCCGCATTTGGGAGATGTCTGTGAGCATCTGAACTGTGAGCACCTCAGGTAGGTTAATGGATGTATCAAAGAGCAGTGCAAAATTAAGTGTCATAAACCACAAAGTCATAAAATTATATAAAGGTGCATAAATATGTAGTTGGACAAATATTCTAGGTGGTTAGATGTGTATGTTTTAGGCACATTTTAACCATCGGCGTAATCCTAGTAGAAATAAGATAGGTGGGATTATAAAAGTATGATAGTCGAACCGCAGTAAGTAAATGTGAATCATATATAGTGTCATAAAACAATTGTATTCCCTTATTGAGTTGTTGTAAGGTACACGAAGGTTTAGCAGAATCTGTGACTAACATTTCAGTTAAGAAGAATATTGGAGGAGTATGTCGTATAACAAAAGGTTTATTTGGGAACAATCTGGAGTAGGGGTGTCAAGTGGGCCGGATCCCGGCCCGACTACCTAACCCGGCCCGGTAAGCCCTAGCGCTTTAGGGTTTCGGGTCTCGGGCCAGTTATTTTGTTAAAATGGGCCCGATTAACTCGGCCCGGACCAAGCCCGGTCCAGGCCCGTCGATTAACCGGCCCGGCCCAACCCGAAAAAATAAAATTAAAAAAAAAAGAAGATATTTTGGATTTTGGGCCAAACTAGCCGTTGGCCTCAGAGATTAGATTAGAACGGAAAGAAGAAACCAAGGAATGTAACCGGAGCCGAGCGACGAGCTGAAACTTGAAGAAATTATGACTTCACGGGAGAACTCAGCAGAATCAAGTCCAATGCATGGTTTTGCCCCCGTTGACTTCGACTATCCTATGCAAGTTCCCATTAATATTAACATGAATGAGTTGGAAAAAATGATGCATAATTTATAGATTTTTCATTCATGTAAATTATAAATTTTGGATCATTTTGCAATCAATAAAATTCCCCAAATTCACTCACTCCTTAGTCCTTGTTTTTTATTTTTTTTCATTTAACGATTTACAATTTTAAATTGAATTTCTAGTTTTCTACTTTAAATTAAAAACTTAC
>NC_061122.1:22624222-22670823 GCF_002878395.1 Capsicum annuum | reverse complement strand
AACCTAGTTAAATGGATAAATTTATTAAGTACGGTGTATCTTCAAAGCAGAAGCACATGAATTATTAGTCTTTATAATCAATGCTAAACTCATTTCTTGTGATAAAGTCCAAAATTGAACTTGCAAGTAATGATAGCCTGAATATCAGGAATCAACATGTATTTGAAGTACCAAATGCAATATCTATATAATCAATTTTTACTAAATTATGGTGGTTATAACAATCAAACTATCAAACAATGACCAATTCCGCTAGCAACATAGAAAGCAGTGTCACCCTTGTCCTTTCGCTAACATAACAGATCTTTAAGCTTTTATTTTCAAACTTCTAAACATTATAAAAAACTATCACACTATCTTTATCTTTTAACAATAATGTAGCTTAGAGTATCTGAAAGTGTACGTTTGAATATTTTTTTGCTTAAAAACCACTACTAAACGTCGGAGAAGAACAACCATGAACAATATCAAAGTTGGTCATAACACCAACAATTTTAAATTTTACCTTTTGGCAAGTATCAATGAAGGAAAAAGTACCAATTTTTAACAAATAAATTGAGGAGAACCACCTATCTCATTAGCCATAAGGATTATGGATGCATCTATCAGCCAAACATCCAAATCAAAAAACTAAAATTCATGATTTTCTGCTAAAATGTTTGCAGCTAAACAAACTAACTTTTTAAAACATATGGCCAAACTCAAGTTTTTTGATTAACTGAACAAAGAGGAACTCAAAAACCTTTACGGTCAGGAGAATTGAGATTTAGCTTATTTTATTGATGATTTACTATCTATCTTATTCATTATCAGCAGAATTATTTATTTATAACAGAGTCTGTTCTTTTCTGATTGAGCAGATCAGTACTCTTTCCTGAGATCTAGACTTTGAACAAATAGCAATAAGCGTTGAACTCTTGAACAGAGATGGGTCTTTGGAAGAATCTAACAACTGCCAAATCAACTTGGCGTCTTGTAACCACGTTCAAGTATGACTATGTTATTATATCATTTGTTACCTGAAGAGGAATCTTTAGCGGCCAAATCAAGGGGTATTGTTAACCACATTGAGTTATTACGAACCTACTGTTCAATTTAGTACTCTATTATTGCAAACGAAAGAATCCTTTTTTGTTTAAAGTTTCTAATCGTTCAAGTAGAACACAGAAGCATTGGTAAGAAAGTCATTGTGAAGGTTTAATGTTAGTTCAACTATTAAACAAAGAATTTATAGGTGTGTCTACAGATCAAATAGCATGCTAGCAGGATATTGGAATTAAAAAGTATAAACTTACAAATTGTTTACAAGAGAAGAAAATTTACCGACGGAAAATCAAATCTGTAATTGTGAATAGTAGTCGGCGGCACTGACAGAGATAGAAATCTGCGGGCAAAATAAATTCCAAACATAGTTAGAAGTAGTTAGTTTTTTTTATTAAAAAGAGATATAAGGACGGAAAAGGACAGAACATATATGTTTAGGCCTTGTCTATTACATAACAATTTGTAACACCCCGTACTTTCGGGCTAAAGTTTGAACCGTCTTTTCAACGCGTATAGACCCTAACCCAATAATTCATTGTTAATATTTATCTGATGATCAATTATATAGTTTGTGAATACATTTGAATATGAATTGAGATCACAAAAATCTCCGAATCCAAAGACGAGCTGAAAACTCTTTTATGAACGTCTAAACTTGGGTCAATTTCCATCTAATATAACCTCTTTTATATAAAGAATTAGAGGACTTACGATATATCAAATTAAAGGTCTTCGAGTCTTATTTCCAACGCAGTTGGTTTCACCTTAATTCGATATCAGAGTAGAAAGTTATGCTCATTTTATTTCAAAGTGTCTGTCTGCAAAAAATGTGATAACGAAGCTGACGACCTATCAGCTAGGTGATGGCTCATCAGGCCTAGTCGTCAACCTCAGGCAGTGAGTGGAAAACACTAGCCCAAAAGTGACGACCTAGGTGATGTCCTATCACCTGAGTGATGGCCAATCAGCCTTGGTTTTCAACTGATGAAATTATGCGACTTCTTTGGTTTCTTTAGGGATATTTTGGTATTTTCCTCACCTCAAACCCTACCCCCACGACTTAAATCATGCATTAAACCCTATTAATTGATAAAATATCAGTTTCTCATCTCTCATAATCCTCTTCACTCTCAAGAAAAAAAAACTAGGTTTCCTTCAAGGTCAAGAATTCAAGCCTTTCAATTCAACATTCTCAAGAAAAGGGTAAAGATTAGAGTTCAAATCTTCAAACTAAATGGCATAAGGTACGTGGATTTTTCCTAAACTACATGAGCATGATGAAATTGTTTCAATTACATTTAAACGTTGAGAAATCATGAATTTATAAAAGGGTATTGAAATTTCAACTACAATTATGCATTGAGAATCTTTCTTGATAATAAAGTTTTAGTCTTGAGGCCATTCCCCTAAATTGATTTGTACTCATATATATATATATATGTATGAAATTGAGTTTGAATATTGAATTGAGAGCATGGACCTATAAAATCCCTCTCTTGTTATGAAGTATCATGGTTGCATGTGTTATGAATTATTCAATTGCATATTGAGAAGCATGATAAAATTGTCTTTACTTTTGTCATAGAATTGATTTGATTGTGAACTGAAAGAGGGGGAGTTTTCTTGTTTATATAAATGAGAAGTGATTATTTTAAATGAGTTGCATGGTTTGTGAAAAAATACATGGCCACCACATGTTTGCTGAAATGATAAAGAGAGAGAGACTTTGCATATTTTGACATATGTTTTGAAGTATGAATTCGCTTGATACTTGTTGAATAATATGGTGGTCCAAACTTTATGTTTTGAATGAAAAGACTGTAACATGGTATTTTATAGCTCAGAAATATGACTTGCAAGTCTTGGTATGATGATACCAATTCAGATAATGCCATAGCAGATTTATAACAGACTAAAAATACAGATTTTACTTAGATTTTTAAAATTTGATTTCAAAAAGATGCATGTTTAGAACAAACTAAAAATGGGCTTAAGAGATGTTAGGTGTTTACCCGAAGAAAGCATGAGCCATAAAACTCATTGCCTGAAATCGTATTTTTTTGGTACGGGTTATTATGTAACCCGAAAGAGAAATTGTACACTGGTGACAACCCTGTGGCGTAGTAGATAAGCAGATACTCTAACCCTTGCGGCAAACTTGGGTTGGGGACTTGTCCGCCAAGTTAATGGAGGATTCCATATAGCCCGTGGGATACTTTCAGATATGTAGGGTGTATCACCTAGCTCTGAAGTAATACAAAGCATAGAATTGCATTGAAAAGATTTTTTTAAGATCATTTGAGATAGCCAATGTATTTTAAACTATTTCATGCATAATTTTTTATGACTTGCTCTCACCTATGTTCTATATATATAAATTCATTATTTTGGATTGCTCTGCGTACCAGTACAATTGTATTGACCCCCTATATTTCAGGGTCTAAGGCTTAGTCTAGAGGTCCTGTTATGCCTTAGAGTTATTCAGACAGAAGTGAAGTGTGCAGTTAGTGAGACTTTTTTTATTTCGGAAGGCCTATTTCTTTTCAGTCACTTGTTATTTACTTTGGTTTAGGTCCACTAGGGGCTTTGTCCCAGTTTCAAATAGTTTGTTAACTTTTGTAAGTATTAGAGATTTCGCAGATAGAAATAAATATTGTCTAGATATTGATGGATCTTCTTTCGTATTGATATACTTAACTCAAAACATGACCATGATTTCATAATGATTTATATTTCCACATCCTTTCTTTATTGTATGAGTATTGTGCATGATCACCAGATATAGAAGGGTGCCCGGGCCTCCATGGTTCAGGATGCTCGTTACGCCCAGGGCCCCAGCTCGGGTTGTGAAAAAATTGGTATCAAAGCATGGTTTATGGTCCCAGGATATTTGGAAAATTGTTTCTAGTAGAGTCTTGCTTATGGGTGTGTTGTGCACCACACTTATAATCGGAAGTCTACCTGGCATTTAGGAGTTGTTTCTTATTCTTTCATACTCTAGTTCGTGCTACAACGTCGTCCATAAAAAAGTTATCCAAAATTCCTTCCTTGTTCTAATTTCATGGCCCATGCCTCATTATCTAGGCGGTATAAGTCTAAGAGTGTAGCTCCCAAATGATGTGGTTCTTTCTAATTAAGTTATCCATAAAGTTATGAGATAACACAAAGACTTGAGAGGAGTCCATTAGTGCTTTAAGATGTATTTATTTGAGTATATACCTTGATCTTAATGAAATCATGCTTTTCAGCCTGAGGCACAGAGTGTATTCAGTCCCCTTTCAGAATTCTTATTGTAGATGTAATGAATAATGGTAAGGATGTGTAGCAGACTATTAGAACTGTATTTCCACCCAAGTAGTAGTGTAAGTTAATTTGTCATGACTTATGGGTAGTGAAATAGGCCAAGCAGTTGCTGATATGAAGCCACAAGATTAGAAATTAGAGTGAGGGTAACTTTTGTATAAATAAATAGTTTTAGTTTTATAACCATTGATTAAGGGATGGTTTTCTATTTTATAGTGATAGACCAATGTGGCAGCAATATTTGTAGATTGTACGGTAGTCTGTGAAGGAAGTGGTAGGATATGATTGTTATTTATCCAAATTAGGGAAGGAGCCAAGAGTGGATAGTTATGGTGGGTATAGAAATCAGTTATAGGTTGTGAATGAAAAGGAGTAGATTAGTCAATAAGTTGTAGGTAAAGACTCATTATTGTTTATTAAATTTTAAAGGTCATTTTGATGTACGAATGGGTAAGTAAATATGATGTGAGAAATTAGAATATTTTGACAAGATTGAATGAGTTGTATTATAAGATTGAGATCGACCATCCTTATTATGTGACTTTACCCTTTTGATTGTCTTTTCTCTAGTAGTTGTAAACTAGTATTACTTGTGAGAAGGTATGTAGTAGATTTAGAGGTGTAGTAGTAATGTCTTGGAGGGGAAGTGATTGTAGGTTGTAGTTAAATGAAATGAAGTATTTTGGATTGATTTCCCAATTTAACGGTCTAGTATATTATGGAGCATGCTTTATCGGCGGTAGATGATTGATGCTAGACTATAGTCTTGAACTTTACATGTAGAATGTGATGGTAAGAATAGTAGCTTAAGATTAATGATGTATATTTTGTGGGAATGAATTAGTAGGTTTGATGTGATTTGTGAAAGAGCCTAGGTTGATAATTTATGAAAAGTTTAAGTGGTAATTGTGATATGTATATATGCATGAGACTAGTGTTATGACGATGAATTGTTGTTGAATCATTAAGTGGATAAGAGCATGGGTATATAAGAATAAGTTTAACCATGAGTTAGTACATTGTTAGATAAGGTAATGTGTACGGGTGTCACGTGTACCTAGATGTCGTTCTTGAATCTTGTAGTATAGAGAAGTCGGGAAAGTTGTTGTATGGTGTTCTTTATAGTTGAATTGAGGAGTTATAGGTAGGCAGTGTTCGCCCTTGGTGTAGTTTTATAGATTTTGTTAAGTTGTAGGTTATGTGATTAAAGGAGTAATAATAGTATTCTAAGGAATTGAAGATGGAGTGTTAAGTGTTTATAAGAGTGGGTGTCTATGCGCATAAAAATGTTAGTCATAAGTTGATGACTTTGCAAGTTAGAGGAAGTTACGATTAGTGTCCCTGGAGAGGGAATGTCCTAGAATGAATTAGGGTTTTTATATCAAAATTTTATTGAGAGGAGTTTGTGCTCACAGGTATATTGATACCCCCTTTGTGATATGGAGTATGGATGCATATTCTCATGGGAGTGGGAGTTGTAAAGTGATGGCTATAGAGGCTAGCGAAAGTTAAGAGTAACACTTTCGAAAAGCAAGGCCCTCGGAGTATAGTTCATCAGGGAGAGTTTAGAGGTTAAGTATATGGTGATGTCCTATTTGTGTTAAGAGTTGTGACTATAGATTTTGATGTGAGATTATGTATGCAAGTCTAAGAGTGTGACTTTGATCTAAAGGGGAGATGACGGATTAAAGTTATTCCTGAAATTTTCTTGTAGTGTCAAGTTTCAAGTAAGAATTATGATAAAACATTTCCTATTCCTATTCATGCAAGCTCTTCCTACTTCGATTTGAATGGATATCTACCCATGTCTTATGTATCATGTCTTGCCTATACCTAAGGTTTGAGCTCTCTATGTAACTCATGTCATGTTTCGACCTCAAAATAAGAAGCAATAATGTCCCTCAGTGCTCCAATATTCCAAGTATCCGAGCTCTATGTTATGTTACTCATCAACCATAAAAATCTGTGCCCAAATCATTCTTGCTTCTAAGGAACTATACTTTCATAGTTATCGATTAATTTTTATGTTGGGATTAGCCAAAATTCTAAAGTGGTACAAACTCATGACTTTTTTGGCTCTGAAAATAAAAAGTGATAGCTTCGGGTAGAAGTCCTTGTCTCAATCATTGACTTCATGATTTCCAAACTTATGTTACGTGCACGTGATGTAAGCATTCATGTTTCCCGCTATGGTCTATCCTAAGTACTCGTATTATGTTGTGTTTATGCCAGAGCGTCTCTTTATTTGCAATCTAGACACTTGATATATGAAGCACTTTGTATCTATTCTATCGTGTTTTCACCTCATGTCCCTTCTTGAGTAGTGCAATAAATATAAGTTATGGTCTGACAAGTGTTACTTCCATTCATGATGTGTATGCTTGGGTCCCTCAATGACCCTTCATATGTTAGTGTGATGGTGGTTGTGGAAGCATAGTAATTTGTTAGGTAGGGGAATATATGTTCTTGAAGGTGAAAATTTCTTATGTGATTTCTTGAGCTAAGGATATAGAAGAAGGGGAAGAAGGAGATGAGCTTTCATTATGTGAGATAGTTAAGAAGGAGCTATGTGGCAAAAATCTTAGTGAGAATGATTGAATTTAATGGTCTTAGTGGGGAGATCCATGAAGTGGGTGTAGTAATGATAGGCTTGAATGTTGTGATTGATGAAAATGCAAACCTAGGTTATGTGGTTGGTGATCCTAGATTAAAAACTTGAGTGTGCTTGATGGTATTGATAAGGTGAAGTAATTTTTTTAATGGGATGTAGAGTATAAGTAACTGTAAATTAAGTTAGCACCTCTTTCCTCCGGGTTAGGCTTCAACATAAAAGAACTTTGCAGTGGGACTTAATTTTTTGTGGTTAGGTGTGTGGTGGGAGAATTGTAAGTTGGAAAATATGAAGTACGTTATTTATTATTCGGGGCGTGGATGAGTAGTGTCTCTAAGTTAAGTGTCACGACCCAAGCCGGGGCCCTAGCTGTAACAAGCATCCTAAACCATGAAGGCCCGAGCTCTCTTCTAAATCTGGTAATCATACACAATATTCACATAGTAAAAGAAAATTTACGAAAAATAATATAAGACGGTACCAAGGTTAAGCTCATAAAAGTGGACAATTTGAAAAGAAGTTCTGAATATTCTTGATATATGACACCCGTCTGCGAAATCTCTAACATTACAAGATCTGTCATAAGTCTAAAACAAAACTGGGACAAGGCCCCTAGTCAGACCCAAAACAAAATGTAATAACAATGCTCTAGAACAGGCCTTCCGAAAGAAAGAAGGCTCACCAATTGCGCACTGCTGTCTGACACTTCTATGGTTTAGCAGGACCCTTGGATTGAGCTTCAAACCCTGAAATATAAGGGGTCAATATAAAAGTACTGGTACATAGAGAAATCCAAAGTAATAAATTTATACATATATAACATAGGTGACGGCAAGTCATAAAACGTTATGCATGAAATAGTTTAAAATACATGGGCAATCTCAAATGATCATTAAGACAATTTGGTCAATGCAGTTCTATTCTTTGTGTTACTTCCGAGATAAGTGGTACAACCTACATAGTTGAAACTTTCCCATTGGCAATATGGTATCCGCCATTAACTCGACGGCCAAGCCCCCAACCTAAGTTTTCCGCAAGGGTTGAAGTATCTGAATCTGATACGCCATAGGGCACTAGGCCAGTGTATAATCTCTCTTGGGGAAATAATAAACCCGTATTAGAAAAATACAGTTTTGGGCAATGAATCGTATGACCAAGCCTACTTCGGGTAACCACCTAACACTCTTAGTGTCCATATTTAACCTGTTCTAAACATGCCTCTGTTTGGATTCAAAATCTGAAATCCGAACTGAAATCTGTATTCTGTTCTGAGTTTATCATAGCCTTATCTAATTTGGTATCGCCATACCAAGACTTGCAAGCCATATATCTGAGCCATAAAGTATCATGTTATAGTATTCTTTTTCAAAACATAAAGTTTGGACCACCATACTTCAAACGATTCGAGGAGATATATACTTCAAAACATTTGTCAAATTATATAAAGGTCACTATTTTTAGATTTTTCAACATGTGGTGGTCATGAAATTTGTGACAAAACATGAAATATTCCTAATAATATCTTTAACCTTTAACACCAAGTAAAACACCCTCTCTTCAGTTCAAATCATAATCAAGTCAAAAACAAAATCAAGGCATTTATATCATGCTTCCAATAATGCATTTCGAATAAATCATATCTTACGAAAACAAGAAGCTTGTAAACAAGAGAGGGATTTCTAATAGTTCATGTTCTCAATTTATCATTCAAACTCATCAATACATATATATATATATATATATATATATATATATATATATAAATACACACACAAACACTCTTAAACATGATTATAAATAAAAGTTAGGGGAAAGACCTCAATACCAAATCAATTATATCATTAAAGAATTCATAAAGCAAAATCGTAACATAAGTTCCAAAACCCCTTCAAGAATTCATGATTTCATAATGTTTAAATGTTGTTGAAATAATTTTCTTATGCCCATGCAGTTTTAGGAAAACCCCACGTACCTTAATTGCGAAGAATCACGAAGAAATTTTGAAAGATTTGACCTTTGAGATTGATTGCCCAAACCTTAGTTGTTTTCTTCTCTTGGGTTCTTGAAAGATTAATTAGGGATCTTAGAGAGTTGAAACGTTATTTGTGATCTAGTATCACTTAAGGATGTTTAGGGACGGAATTTTGGTGAGGGGATACAACTAAAGTACCCCTAGACCCTTTAGGAATTGAAATAATGCATAAAACAACTTTGGATTCGGGTTAGGTTTTGTGCCGAGGCGCAGTCAAAGCTACGCGTCATGATCACGTCGGCTTACTGCCTCACACAAAAAATGCCACAACTTTTCTCTCGGTTATCAAAATCTAGTGAAATTGATATCGTTGTAAAGATAGTTCAATTATTTAAAATTTGGTGGGTCTTAAGCTGCAAAATTATATGTGTATTAAAAATTATACACGTTCAAATTAGACCCTTGTAGAATCGAATATCAAACTTTGGGTGAATGAAGGACTCTTAGCTCAACTTTGCTTCAAGTGATTTTTATGAACACTTTTTACCTCATAATCACTTCATAATCTAGGAGAAGCATCATGACACATAAATTTGAATATAAACCATGGAATTAGAGCTTACGCATGTAGGAATGACGATTTACTTTCTAGCTCAAAAATGTGGGGTGTTACATTATCTCCCTTTTGGGATCATTCATCCCCGAATGATGGGTAAGGACCTGTTGAAGTTATAAAAGTGTAGAATAAAGAACGAAACCTCGCATGGAACATTTTTCCTCAACCACATATGCAAAGGCATTAAACGAGCTACATGGTAACCCCTAGTGAAACATTTAAGCATGAAACACAAGGTAATGAGACTTTACATAGGGATGATTTTGCACTTGAGTTTTATGAATCATAATCATCACAACACAAGGCAGGGGACTATTGATGATCATAGATTGATTTGTATTGGAACTAATAATGAAATAATATTAATTGGAAGATAGGATTATAAGCTTTCTCTACCTTACAAAGTACCATGAAATAGACTTAAACTTAGAGGCAGTAATCGTCTACACCCCAAACAATAAATAACATACTTCACACTCGCCAACTAACACTTCTCCAATCACACATCTAGAAACAAGAATTTGAGTCCCATTGCTTAGTACTGCTATGTTGAAGCCTAAATCGGAGTTAAAAGGTGATAACTTAAACTATAGGACCTGAACTTTACATCCCATTAAGAATATTGCCTCACCTTATCACTATCATCAAACACTCTCAGATTTTATTCAAGGATACTAACTAGATAGTACATGGGTTGAGTTTTCATCAATCACAACATTCAAGCCTATCATTACTACACCCACTTCATGGATTTTCCCCCACTAAGACCAGTAAATTCAATCACATTCACAAAGATTTTTGCCATATGTCTCACTCCTAACTATTTCTCATAATAAAAGTCCATCCCCTTTTTAGCTATTTCACACAACAAAAGTTCATCTCCTTCCTTTCCCTTTCACCTATAACCTTAGCTCAAGAAATCACATAAAAATTTTCACCTTCAAGAACATCTATACTCTAACTTACCAATTACTAAGCTTCCACATCCACCATCGCACAAACATATGAAGGGTTATTAAGGGACCCGAGCACAATAGTCATGAATGGGAGAAACACTACTCAACTGTAACCCATACCTGCTGACCTACATCAAGGTGGGACACGAGGTGAAGATATGATACCATGATGAAGTACTTCCTATATCAAGTATCTGGATCATAAGTAGAGAGTCGTTCAGAAGAAACACAATATAGCATGAATTCTTAGAATAGAGCATAGTGAGAAAGCATTGGTACATATATTAAGATAAAATGAGGGAAAAAGTCTAAATTATCCTCTTAGACCCAGAAATTAGAAAGATGAATTAGGCACCTGACGAACAAATCGGTCCCTACCGACGCGATTCTTGATGTGATGCGTCGACTTCGTGTTAGCCCACTATTTTGTTCATCCAAACATGCCTCAAACGTCATCTGAAAAATTCAAAACTTCCCTGGGAAACCCCCTTTACTCCCCCAATCATGAATCAACTCAAAAATCTACATCTTGGGGTCGGAAAGATCAATTTAAAGATCATGGAAGTTTAGAGCTCAAAAATATGACTAAGTCTTTTAACAATTAGAAAAATTTTCAAGTTGTCAGCTCTCCATATATGTAACCAAGAGTGGCATTGAGTCGAGAATTCTACGGGGTGTTACATTACAAATAAGACAAAGATTTCCTCTTGAAGCGATTGCTCCTCATTTAAGGAACTGAGATTTTCCATGAGTTTGCATAAACTTTATCACTTTGGCTAAACCCGACATAGGATGAATCGGTGACATATAGAAACATATTTTCTTAGGACTAAGCATGCTGAGAAACATAGATTTTCATGGATCACGAACAACATATCATATGGCTTGAATATATGAAAGATTGGATTACTGAGAGACATTATTGCTTCTAGTCTGGAGGTTAGATCATGAACATAAGTCCATAGAGTACTCAAACTATAGGCATAGGCATGACTTGAACAAATGACATAATACATTAGTAGGATACTCGCCTAAATTGAAGTAGGAGGATTATGCTTGAGTAGAAATAGGTTTATCAAGGTTTCTTCCCACAACTTGCCATGCTGAGAACATTCGGGAACTACCTTAATTTACTATCTCCACCTTAGATCAAAGTAACAATCCTAGACTTATGGACATATCCCCACATCAAAATCAATATCCAAAACTCTCAACATAAATGAGACATCACCACAATTAAACTCTAAACTCTCCCAGAAGAACTATACACTAAAAGCCTTGCTTTTCTGTAAATGCTACTCTTAACTTTTGCTAGCCTCTATAGCCATCACTCTACAACTCCCACTCTCATAAGTGCACACATCCACACTCCTTATTAAAAAAAGGGTATCAATATATTCATGAACACAAACTCCTCTCATTAATCTCTAATACAGAGACACTAAATTATTTTCTAGGGCGTCCCTTTTCAGGGACACTAATCATAATTTCTTCTAACTCCCAAAGTCATTAACTTACGACTAACAATTTCATAGGCATAGACACACAGGCTTCTGAACACTTAATGCTCCATCTTTAATTCCTTAGAATACTATTATTAAACCTTTAATCATATAACCTACAACTTCACAAAATGTATATGACTATACCAAAGGCACATATTGCCTACCTATTTTTCCTTAATTCAACTCTAAAGAGCACTATACAACAACTTTCCAGACTTCTCCATACTACAAGATTCCTGAATTAAATCTAGGTACACAAAACACTTATACACATAAAACTTTATTTAGCAACCTGCCACTAGGGGTTCAACTTATTCTTATGTCACTATCACTCTTAACATCTTGATGACTCAACCACAATTCATCATTTTTAACACTAGTCCTCCAATATATATATATCACCGGTAAAGCATGCCACATACTACACTAGTCCATCAACTTGGAAAATTAACCCATATACTTCACTTCACTTAACTACTACCTACAATTACAACCCTGCCATAACCTCACTATTACAACTCAAAATCCACTACAGACCTTCTCATATGAAGTACTAGTTTACTACTACTAAAGAAAAGACCATCAAAGGGGTAAAGTCATATGATAGGATTAGTCGATCTTAATCTTATAATATAACCCATCTCAATCTTATCAACATGTTCTAGTTTCTCACATCATACTTAGTTATCTAATCATACATAATAATGATCTTCAAAATTCAACAAATACTAATGAGTCTCTACCTACCACTTATTAACTAATCTACCCCTTTTCCACTTAGCACTTATAAATGATTCCTACAACCACCATAATTATCCACTTTGAGCTCCTTCTCTATTTCGAATAGAAAATAATCGTAGCCAACCACTTCCTTCACAAACTACCATACAATCTACAATTATTTCTACCATATTAGTCTATTACTACAAAATGGAAAATCATCCCTCAATCAATGGTTAAACAACTACAGCTATTTATTTACACAAAAGTCACCCTCACACTGATTTCTAATCTTTTGACTTAATATCACCAAATTCGTGGCCCATCTCATTTCCAGTAGGTCATGACACTATACCATATACTACTAATCGGTGGAAATACAATTCCAATATTCTGCTGCACATCATTACCCTTATACATAACATCTGCAATAAGAATTTTGAAAGGGAACGAAATAGAATTTATACCTCAGGATGAAAAGCACGATTTCATAAAAATAAAGGAATACACTCAAATCAACACACCATGAAGAATTAATGGACTCCTCTCATGTAATACCCTAGGAAATTTTTCATTTAAATTTTATGTGTAAACGTGTTGGGTTCTATCTTTTAGAATGAATTATAAATTTTTTCGTACGGAATATTGTAGATTATGACCCACCATTGCATAGAGTATCAAATAAGATTTCCAAGGATATATGGATCATCCAAAACAGACACCCGAGCTATGAGTTATGAACATTCTGATCGAATCGTGAATAGTAGTGAACAGTAAAACGTGCAGGAAAAAGTACTGAGGCCTGACGTATTTTTGCTCCAACTTTAAATGATCATAAATCCTTGTATATAATGATATGGGTGATATTTTATATATCAACGGAAAGCTCTGCGAGTCCTCTTTCCAATGAAATTTGTTTCATCCAATTTGTCTATCGGAGCAAAAAGTTATGGTTAATCTACTTCAGCCTATCAAAAGCAAATTTTTGGGGAAACTTTAAATGATCATAAATCCTCGTACACAATGATCTGGGTGAGATACTATATATCAATGGAAATATATGAGAGTCCGCTTTCTAATGAAATTAGTTTCATCCAATTTGGATATTGGAGTAAAATGTTATGGTTGATCTACTTCAGACTATCAAAACAGTCCACCAAAGGACATATTCGAGAATTATTTGATTTTTAGGGGCATTTTCGTCATTCCCCCTCATCCAAAATCTATCCAAACCCTATATTAAAGCTTATTAGAAGCATTATATGTTATATTTCATCAAATTCCCTCAAAAAAAAAAACCTTAAGTTCCTACATCCAACTTCAAGAACCTCCAAAGTTCACCATAAATTCAGCAAATTTTTTCGAGATTCCAAGTTCCTAGTTCAAGAACTTTAAGAACCTCCAAAGTTCACCTTTAATTCTGTAAATTTATTCAATATTCTAAGTTCCTAGTTCAAGAACTCCAAGAACCATCATTCAAAGGCACGATTAACATCTCAAAAATGAGTATCGATTTAAAGTTCATCATTCAAGGTATGTGGGGGTTTTCAACAAGAACTCTCTTTTGTTCTTGTTTTCAAAATTAAATTTCTTTACAAATGCATGATTTTTATTTGATTTTTTATGAATTTGAAGCATGAACCCATATCTTATGATGATTATTATGAAATCTTGATGTTTATGATTTTGAAAGATGAATTTACATGTGTGGAGATATAAAGAATGAATCTTGAATGATATTTATCATGATTTTGATATTTGGGTCGTGAATCCCCATTGGAAATTGTGTTTTTTTGAGAAATGTGTGTTATAAGCATGTTGATGTTGAATATTTAAGATATTTTGAATAATTTGACCTTTTGGTCTTAATGGAGTTGTTTTTGAACTCGAGTGTGAAAGAAATTCACAACGTGGTTGATTTTGATAGATGGGAAGTATGATGACTCCCAATATATATTTATATATTACTAAAATTATTTTGTTGTGGATTGTCTTTGAAATGATCTGAGCTAAGTCCAGGAAAAATCTTTAGCATCGAGTGGGAGGTATAAAGTGACCTTACTTTCCTAGAACTACGTGCACCCGTAGGAGTGAGCTTGAGGCTGATTTATATAGTGATCACTAGTTTGTGTGGATTTGATATTGATAGTCCTACTCTGATGGCAAGGATAGGATGACTCTCCCCAATGTGGGTTGTATGTTAGACTCCATGTAGCTCACATGGTTTATGTCGGTTATAGGATCTCCCAGTGTGTGTGTTTCCTTGTGTCTATGATGAACGGTGAAGTGATTTGAAAGTGGAATTGTGAAAGTTACTCTTTCGAAAGATTTAAATGATATTTACATTATGAGAATTGACATTCTTGATGAACTGAAAGTGATTGACAAATTATATGATGACTCACATGTGTTATTATACTTATTTCATCCTCTCATGATTATGATAATTTTCATCAGGCTATATGAGTCTTTCATACATCCTGCATATTTCTTATAAATATTTATGATGATGATGTTTATAAAACTGCATACACCCCTATATACTCGATTCCATTCCATGTTACTGACCTATATTTTTGGATGTGGGCTGTATTTTCTCAGAATGTAGGTTCAGGTGCTTAGTTCCAGGTTTGACAGTGATTCTTTGGGCATGCTGTTCTACATCCTCTATCATGGTGAGTCCTCATGTTTCGAGGACGTGATGTCTAATGTTGGTTTCATGGAATTGTTTAGATTTGATAACTGAGTATGAGTCAGTTGGGGCATATCTCAATGGCTCGCTAGTTTTATTGATTTTCTTAGAGGCTTGTCAGACTAGTATAGATGTTGGGAGTTGACTAATAAGTCATATTTTGTTATCTTTCTGAAATTCTTTTATTCTTGGATGATGATTACTCTATTGATATTTGAGGGTTATTTATGGAAACCTCGTTGATTCGTGTTGAACTGAATGAAAATGGCTCAAAGGGTTAGCTTGGGGCTACTCGTATCCTCAAGCACCGTGCGATGCTCCGGGACCCATTTTTCGGGAAATTACAAAATTGGTATCAGAGCCTAAATTTTTAAGGTGTCCTAGGGAGTCTCACAAGCCACGTTAAGTAGAGTCTTAATCATCAGTGTGTAGCGCACTACATCTATGAGCAAGAGGCTATAAGACGTTTTAGAAAAAAGTTTGATTCTTTTTTTAGAAGTCTATCGTGCTTAAAGTATCTCTCTTTGCTATTGATTCGTGCTCTCCTCTTTCAGAAATATGCCTCTATGTCGAGCGAGAAGAAATAATTATGGTCAGCAACCTCAACCCTCTGACCCATTAAATGTAAACATATTTTCTGATGTCTTTCCGGATGATCTCCCAGGGATACCTCCTGATAGACAGATAGAGTTCGAGATTGATCTTCTTCCCAATACTCAGTCTATTTCTATTCCTCCTTACCGTATAGCCCCTGTAGAACTTAAGGAGTCTAAAGAGCAACTCAAAGATCTACTAGATAAGGGTTTTATAAGGCCCAATATTTCTTCTTGGGATGCTCCTATGTTGTTTGTCAGAAAGAAAGATGGAACTTTGCATATGTGCATTGATTATCGCCAACTGAATAAAGTCACCGTAAAAAATAAGTACCACCTTCTGAGAATAGATGATTTGTTTGACCAATTGCAAGGTGCAAGTTATTTCTCAAAGATAGACCTTAGTTTCAACTATTATTAACTCAAAGTTAGGGAGTGTGACATCTCAAAAACCATTTTCCAAACTCGTTATGGCCATTTTGAGTTTCTATTTATGTCATTCAGGTTAACTAATGCCCTAGCATCTTTCATGGACCTTATAAATCGAGTGTTCAGACCATATCTAGATATATTTGTCATAGTGTTCATCGATGATATACTGGTGTACTCCCATAGTGAGTATGGACATTCTGATCATCTCCGAACTATCTTGCAAACCCTTAAAGATCACAAGTTATTTGCCAAGTTCAGTAAGTGTGAGTTTTGGCTAAGGTCAGTTGCTTTTCTAGGTCATATCATTTCTTCCAAGGGTATTAGAGTTGATCCCCAAAAGACCAAAGATATTAGAAATTGGCCTAGACCTATTTCCCTGATTGATATCTAAAGTTTCTTGGGTTTAGCTGGCTATTACCACCATTTTGTTGAGGTTTCTCCTCTATAGCATCTCCTATGACTCGGTTGACCCAATAGAAAGTGAAGTTCTTATGGTCCGAATCTTGTGAGAAAAGTTTTCAAGAGTTGAAGACTCGACTCACTTCAGCCCCTGTTTTGACTTTGCCTGATGGTGTTGATGGTTTTGTGTTGTACTGTGATGCTTTGAGAGTTGGGTTGGGTTGCGTATTGATGCAGAAGGGTAAGGTGATAGCTTATGCTTGTAGACAGTTGAAACCCAATGAGAAAAATTACCCCACCCATGACCTTGAGTTGGCTGCTATTGTGTTTGCTTTGAAAATCTGGAGACACTATTTGTATGGTGTCTATGTTGATGTTTTCACTAATCATAAGATTCTACAGTATGTGTTTACCCAAAGAGAATTGAATCTTAGGCAGAGACGATGGTTAGAATTATTAAAGAACTATGATATGAGTGTGTTGTACCATCCGGGCAAGGCCAGTGTTATGGCGGATGCCCTAAGTAGAGTGTCCATGGGTAGTGTTTCACATGTGGTAGAAGGTAAGAAAGAGTTGGCTCGTGATGTACATCGTTTGGCTAGATTGGGGGTTAGGTTATTTGACTCTGCTGAAGGTAGTATAGGGGTTCAGAGTAGTTCCGAATCCTCCTTAGTTTCAGAAGTGAAGGAAAAACAATACTTAGATGCTAGTTTGGTCAGACTGAAGGAGTCAGTCAAGGACTTAAAAGTAGAGGTTTTCTCCTAAGGGGGAGATGGTGTGTTGAGATTTCAGGGTAGATTGTGTTTCCCGAATGTTGATGATCTGAGATAGAGGATTATGGTTGAAGCGCACGGGGTGCGATATTTTATTCATCCTGGTGCCACCAAGATGTACTGAGACTTGTGGGAAATCTATTGGTGGAGTGGTATGAAGAAAGATATAGCAGCGTTTGTAGCTAAGTGTGCAACATGCCAACAGGTTAAGGTTGAGCACCAAAGACCTGGTGGTAGATAGAAGAGTTTAGTATTCCCACCTGGAAGTGGGAAAAGATAAATATGAACTTCGTGATTGGTTTACCTCCTTCCCGATGCGATCATGATTCCATTTGGGTTGTGGTTGATAGGTTGACTAAGTCTACTCATTTCTTGCCTGTTCATACTTCATATACTGCTGAGGATTATGCTAGATTGTATATCCAAGAGCTAGTCAGACTGCATGGAGTTCCCTTATCTATCATTTCGGATAGGGGTACTCAGTTCACTTCTCAATTTTAGAAAGATTTTTAGAAGGGTCTTGGTACCCAAGTGCTTTTGAGTTCTACTTTTCATCCGCAGACCGATGGTCAGGCCGAGTGGACCATCCAGACCTTAGAGGATATGTTGAGATCTAGTACACTTGACATTAAGGAAAGTTGGGATGATCACTTACCGTTGATAGAGTTTGCTTACAATAACAGTTTCCACTCTAGTATTGGCATGGCTCCATTTGAAGCCTTATATGAGAGGAAGTGTAGGTCACCCATAAGTTGGTTCGAGGTGGGTGAAGAGGCTGTGAGTGGTCCAGATTCGGTATTTGAGGCTACGGAAAAGGTTAAGTTGATTAGGGAAAGGTTCAAAACTGCGTAGAGTCTTCAGAAATCATATGCGGATGTTAGAAAGAGAGACCTTGAGTTTGAAGTTGGTGACCTAGTGTATCTAAAAATTTCACCCATGAGGGGGATGAAGAGATTCGGAAAGAAAGGGATGCGTAGTCCCCGTTATGTTGGTCCTTACAAAATTCTTATCCGTGTTGGTAAGGTAGCTTATGAGGTCAAGTTGCCTTCCGAGTTGTCCTCTATTCATCTAATATTCCATGTCTCCATACTTAGAAAGCATATTAGCGATGCTGTGGTAGTAGATTCCTCTGTGAGTGCTGACATTCAAGAAAATCTTTCTTTTGATGAGATTCCTATTGAGATTCTTGATTTCAGTGTCCGAAGACTAAGGAACAAAGAAGTTCCATTGGTCAAGGTGTTGTGGCGAAACCAATCTATTGAGGGTGCAACTTGGGAAGCTGAGGCGGATATACAATCTAAGTACACACACCTATTTTTTCCGAACTCCAATCACGCCGAAGGTACCGTTCTTTCCTAAATCATGCACTTTTAATAAAAGTTGCAGCAGTTCAGCTGTCATTTATTATGTATTCAGCTGTAGTTTCTTGAATTTATGCATTCTATGTTACATTCAGAGTGAGAAACGATGTGGTAATGAGTCTAACAAATGGTTTTTAGATATATGCTCTATTCCCAATCTAACCTTGGCATGTCTAGCATCATTCGAGGATGAATGTTTCCAAGGGGGGATGATGTAATACCCCAAGAAATTTTTCGTTGAAATTTTGTGCGTAAACGTGTTGGGTTCTGTCTTCTAGAATGAATTATAAATATTTCTGTGCAGAATGTCTTAGATTATGACCCACCATTATGTATAGTATCGAATAAGCTTACCAACGATATGTGTACCATCCAAAATGGACACCCAAGCGACGTGTTATGAACATTCTGATCGAAACGTGAATAGTAGTGAACAGTAAAACATGCAGGAAAAAGTACTGAGGCCTGACATATTTTTGCTCCAAATTTAAATGATCATAACTCTTTATACATAATGATCTGCGTGATGTACTATATATCAATGGAAAGCTCTACGAGTTCTCTTTCCAATAAAATTTGTTTCATACAATTTGTCTATCGAAGCAAAAAGTAATGGTCGATCTACTTCAACCTATCAAAAGTGAATTTTTGGGTCAACTTCAAATGATCATAACTCCTCGAACACAGTGATCTAGGTGAGATACTATATATCAATGGAAATATATGAGAGTCCTCTTTCTAATGAAATTAGTTTCATCCAATTTAGATATCGGAGCAAAATGTTATGACTGAGCTACTTCAGACTATCAAAATAGTCCACCAATGGACAGATTTGAGAATTATTTGATTTTTAGGCGCGTTTTGGTCATTCCCCCTCACCCAAAATCCGTCTAAACCCTATATTAAAGCCTATTAGAAGCATTATATGTTATATTTCATCAAATTCCCTCAAAAAGAAAAATCTAAGCTCCTATATCCAACTTTAAGAACCTCCAAAGTTCACCATAAATTCTGCAAATTTATTCAAGATTCCAAGTTCCTAGTTCAAGAACTTCAAGAACCTCCAAAGTTCACCACTAATTATGCAAATTTATTCAAGATTCCAAGTTCCTAGTTCAAGAACTCCAAGAACCATCATTCAAAGGCACTATTAACATCTCAAAAATGAGTATCGATATAAAGTTCATCATTCAAGGTATGTGGGGTTTTTCAACAAGAACTCTCTTTTGTTCTTGTACCCAAAAGTAATTTTTTTTACAAAGGCATGATTTTTATTTGATTTTTTATGAATTTGAAGAATGAACCCATATCTTATGATGATTATTATGAAATCTTGGTGTTTATGATTTTGAAAGATGAATTTACATGTGTGGAGATATAAAGCATGAATCTTGAATGATATTTATCATGATTTTGATATTTGGGTCGTGAATCCCCATTGGAAATTGTATTTTCTTGAGAAAGTGTGTGTTATAAGCACGTTGATGTTGAATATTTGAGATATTTTGAATGATTTGAACTTTTGGTCTTAATGGAGTTGTTTTGAACTCGAGTGTGAAAGAAATCCACAACGTGGGTTGTACGTTGGACTCCTTGTAGCTCACATCGTTTATGTTGGTTATAGGATCTCCCAGTGTGTGTGTGTTTCCTTATGTCTATGGTGAAGTGATTTGAAAGTGGAATTGTGAAAGTTACTCTTTTGAAAGATTTAAATGATATTTACATTATAAGAATTGATATTCTTGATGAACTGAAAGTGATTGACAAATTATATGATGACTCACATATTTTATTATACGTATTTCATCCTCTCATGATTATGATGATTTTCTTCGGGATATGTGAGTCTTTCATACATCCTGCATATTTCTTATAAATATTTATGATGATGATATTTATAAAACTGCATACACCCCCATATAATCGGTTCCTTTCCATGGTACTGACCCACATCTACGGATGTGGGCTGCGTTTTCTCGGAATGTAGGTTTAGGTGCTCAGTTTCAGGTTTGATAGTGATTCTTCGGGCATGCTATTATACATCCTCTATCGTGGTGAGTCCTCATGTTCTGACGAAGCGATGTCTGATGTTGATTTCACGGAATTATTTACATTTGATAACTGAGTATGAGTCAGTTGGGGCATGTCTCAATGGCTCGCTGGTTTTATTGATTTCCTTAGAGGCTTGTCAGACTAGTATAGATGTTGGGAGTTGACTACTAAGTCGTATTTTGTTATCTTTCTAAAATTCTTTTATTCTTGGATGATGATTACTCTGTTGATATTTGAGGGTTATTTATGGAAACCCCGTTGATTCGTGTTGAACTAAATGAAAATGGCTCAAAGGGTTAGATTGGGGCTACTCGTAGCCTCGAGCATCGTGTGACGCTTGGGGACCCGTTTTCTGGGTTGTTACAAACTTGGTATCAGAGCCTAAGGTTTTAAGTTGTCCTAGGGAGTCTGACAAGCCACGTTAAGTAGAGTCTTGATCATCGGTGTGTAGCGCGCCACATCTATGAGCAAGAGGCTACAAGACATTTTAGAAAAAAATGTTATTCTTTCTTTCAAAAGTCTATCATGCTTAAAGTGTCTCTCTCTACTATTGATTCGTGCTCTCCTCTTTCAGAAATATGCGTCCACGTCGAGCGAGAAAAAATAATGATGTTCAACAACCTCAACCCGCTAACCCATTGAATGAAAATATGTTTTCTGTTGTCTTTTCGGATGATCTCCCAGGGATACCTCCTGATAGAAAGATAGAGTTCGAGATTGATCTTCTTCTCGATACTCAGCCAATTTCTATTCCTCCTTACCGTATGGCCCCTACAGAACTTAAGGAGTCGAAAGAGCAACTCAAAGATCTACTCGATAAGGGTTTCATAAGGCCTAATATTTCTCTTTGGGGTGCTCCTGTGTTGTTTGTGAGAAAGAAAGATGGCTCTTTGTGTATGTGCATTGATTACCGCCAACTGAATAAAGTCACCATAAAAAATAAGTACCCCCTTCCGAGAATTGATGATTTGCTTGACCAATTGCAAGGTGCAAGTTATTTCTCAAAGATAGACCTTAGTTCCGTCTATCATCAACTCAAAGTTAGGGAGTGTGACATCCCGAAAACCGCTTTCCAAACTCGTTATGGCCATTTTTAGTTTCTTGTTATGTATTTCGGGTTAACTAATGCCCCAGCAGCTTTTATGGACCTCATGAATCGAGTGTTCAAACCATATTTGGATATGTTTGTTATAGTGTTCATCAATGATATACTAGTGTACTCCCGTAGTAAGGATGAACATTCTGATCATCTCCAAACTGTCTTGCAAACCCTTAGAGATCACAAGTTGTTTGCCAAGTTCAGTAAGTGTGAGTTTTGGCTAAGGTCAGTTGCTTTTCTGGGTCATATCATTTCTACCGAGGGTATTAGAGTTGTTCCTCAAAAGACCAAAGCTGTTAGAAATTGGCCTAGATCTATTTCTCCGACTGATATCCGAAGTTTCTTGGGTTTAGCTAGCTATTACCGCTGTTTTGTTGAGGGTTCTCCTCTATAGCGTCTCCTATGACTTGGTTGACCAAAAAGAAAGTGAAGTTCTTGTATTCTGAATCTTGTGAGAAGAGTTTTCAGGAGTTGAAGACTCGACTCACTTCAGCCCCTATTTTGACTTTGCCTGATGGTGTTGATGGTTTTGTGGTGTACTGTGATGCTTTGAGAGTTGGGTTGGGTTGCGTATTGATGCAGAAGGGTAAGGTGATAGCTTATGCTTGTAGACAATTGAAACCCCATGAGAAAAATTACCCCACCCATGACCTTGAGTTGGCTGTTGTTGTGTTTGCTTTGAAAATCTGGAGACACTATTTGTATGGTGTCCATGTTGATGTTTTCACTGATCATAAGAGTCTGCAATATGTGTTTACCCAGAGAGAATTGAATCTTAGGCAGAGACGATGGTTAGAATTGTTAAAGGACTATGATATGAGTGTGCTGTACCATCCGGGCAAGGCCAGTGTTGTGGCGGATGCCCTAAGTAGAGTGTCCATGGGTAGCGTTTCGCATGTGGTAGAAGGTAAGAAAGAGTTGGCTCGTGATGTACATAATTTGGCTAGATTAGAGGTTAGGTTTTTTGACTCTACTGAAGGTAGTATAGGGGTTCAGAGTAGTTTTGAATCCTCCTTGGTTTCGGAAGTAAAGGAAAAGCAATACTTAGATGCTAGTTTGGTCAGACTGAAGGAGTCAGTCGAGGACCAAAACGTAGAGCTTTTCTCCCAAGGGAGAGATGGTGTTTTGAGATTGCAGGGTAGATTATGTGTCCCGAATGTTGATAATCTAAGACAGAGGATTATTGATGATCATAGATTGATTTATATTGGTACTAAAAATGCAATAAGATTTCACGGAAGATAGGATTATAAACATTCTCTATCTTATAAAGTACCGAGAAATAGACTCAAACTTAGAGGCAGTAATCGTATACACCCCAAACAATAAATAACATACTTCACACTCGCCAACTAACACTTCTCCAATCACACATCTAGCCACAAGAATTTGAGTCCCATTACTTAGCACTGCTATGTTGAGGCCTAACTCTGAGTTAAAAGGCGATAACTTAAACTATATGACCCTGTAATTTACATCTCACTAAGAGTATTGCCTCACCTTATCCTTATCGTCAAACACTCTCGGGTTTTAATTCAAGGATACTAACGACATAGTACATGGGTTGAGTTTTCATCAGTCACAACATTCAAGCCTATCATTACTACACCTACTTCATGGATTTTTCCTCACTAAGACCAGTAAATTAAATCACATTCATAAAAATAACTATTTCTCATTGTAAAAGTCCATCCCCTTCCTAACTATTTCACACAACAAAAGTTCATCTCCTTCCTTTCCCTTTCACCTCTTACCTTAGCTCAAGAAATCATATAAAAATTTTCTCCTTTAAGAACATATACACTCCTACTTACCAAAACTACACTTCCACATCCACCATCGCACTAACATATGGAGGATCATTAAGGAAACCGAGTACAATCGTCATGACTATAACCTGTACCTGCTGACCTACATCAAGATGGGACATGAGGTGAAGCTATGACAACAGCATGGAGTACTTCCTATATCAAGTATCTGGATCATAAGTAGAGAGTCATTCGGAAGAAACACAATATAGCATGAATTCTTAGTATAGAGTATTGTGAGAAAACATTGGTGCATATATCCAGATAAAATTAGGGAAAAAGTTTGAATTACCCTCCTGGACCCAGAAATAAGTAAAACGAATTGGTCACCCAATGTGTTAAGCGACATAACCTGTCGGTCTCTACCGACTCAATTCTCAACACGACGCGTCGACATCGCATTAGTCTACTATTTTGATCATCCACCCTCAAACATTGTCGGAAAAATTCAAAACTTTTCTGAGACACCCCCTTTACTCCCCCAATCATGAATCAACTCAAAAATCTATGTTTTGGGGTCGGGAAGATCAGTTTAAAGATCATGGAAGTTAAGAGCACATAAATATGACAGTCTTTTAACAATTAGAAAAGATTTTAGGTTGTTAGCTCTCCATACATGTAACCAAGTTTGGTATTGAGTCAAGAATGCTACGGGGTGTTACATTACAACTAAGACAAAGATTTTCGCTTAAAACGATTGCTCCACATCTAAGGAACTGAGATTTATCATGAGTTTGTGTAAAATTTATCACTTTGGCTAAACCCGACATAGGATGAATCGGTGACATACAGAAACATATTTTCCTAGGACCAAGTATGCTGAGAGACATAGATTTTGTTGGATCAGGAACAACATAACATATGGCTTGAATACATGAAATACTGGATTACTGGGAGACACTATTGCTTCTAGTCTGGAGGTCAGATCATGAACATAAGTCCATAGAGTGCTCGAACCATAGGCAAAGGCATGACTTGAACAAATGACATAACACATTGGTTGGATACTCTCCTAAATTGAAGTAGGAGGATTATCCTTGAGTAGAAATAGGTTTATCATGGTTTCTCCCCAAAACTTGCCATGCTGAGAAAATTCGGGAACTACCTTAATTCACCATCTCCCCCTTAGATCAAATTCACAATCCTAGACTTACGGACATATCCCCACATCAAAATCAATAACCACAACTCTCAACATAAAAGAGACATCACCACACACTTAAACTCTAAAATCTCCCTGAAAAACTATACTCTGAAGGTCTTGCTTTTCTGTAAATGCTATTCTTAACTTTCTAGCCTCTATAGCCATCACTCTACAACTCCCACTCACATGAGCGCACACATCCACACTCCTTATCATAAAAAGGGGTATTAGTATATACATGAACACAAACTCTTCTCATTAATCTCTAATACAAAGACAATAAATTATTTTTTAGGACATCCCGTTTTAGGGTCACTAATCGTAATTTCTTCTATTTCTCAAAGTCTTTAACTTACGACAAACATATTCATGGGCATAGACACCAACGCTTCTAAACACTTAACGCTCCATCTTCAATTCCTTAGAATACTATTATTACACCTCTATTCATATAACCTACAACTTCACAAAATCTGTATGACAATACCAAGGGCGCATATTGCCTACCAATTTTTCCTCAATTCAACTCTAAATAGAACCATAAAACTACTTCTCAGACTTCTCCATACTACAAGATTCAAGAATTAAATCTAGGTACACAAAACACTTATATACATAAAACTTTATTCAACAACCTGCTACCAGGGGTTCAACTTATTCTTATATATCACTCTTATTATCTTTATGACTCAACCACAATTCATCATTTTTAACATTAGTCCTTCAATATACATATATCACCGGTAAAGCATGCCACATACTATACTAGTCCATCAAATTGGGAAATCAATCCAAATACTTCACTTCACTTCACTACTACCTACAATCACAACCCTGCCATAACCGCACTATTACAACTCAAAATCTACTACATACTTTCTCACATAAAGTACTTGTTTACTACTAATAAAGAAAAGACCATCAAAGGGGAAAAGTCACAGATAGGATTAGTCGATCTAAATCCTATAATATAACCCATCTCAATCTTATCAACATGTTCTAGTTTCTCACATAATAATTACTTACCTAATCACACATCACAATGATCTTCAAAATTCAATAAATACTAATGAGTCTCTACCAACAACTTATTAACTAATCTACCCATTTTTGATTTACCACTTATAAATGATTCCTACAACCACCATAATTATCCACTTGAGCTCCTTCTCTATTTCGAATAGATAATAATCATAGCCAGCCACTTTCTTCACAAACTACCATACAATCTACAATTATTGCTACCACATTAGTCTATCGCTATAAAATGGAAAACTATCCCTCAATCGATGGTTAAACAACGAAAACTATTTATTTACACAAAAGTCACCCTCATTCTGATTTCTAACATTGAGACTTCACATGACCAACTTCTTGGCCTATCTCACTACCACTAGGTCATGACACTATACCATATACTACTACTCAGGTGAAAATACAGTTCCAACATTCTGCTGCACATCATTACCCTTATATATGATATCTGCAACAAGAATTTTAAAAGAGGACAAAATAGACTTTGTGCATCAGGCTGAAAAGCACGATTTTATCAAAATAAAGGCATACACTCAAATCAACACACCTTGAAGAACTAATGGACTCCTCTCAAGTCCTTGTGCTATCTCATAACTTTATAGATAACTTAGTCAAAGAGAACCACATCATTGGGATAGCTAGACTCTTAGACATGTATCGCCTTGACAATGAAGAATGACCCATGAAAATAGAATGAGGAAGGAATTTGAATAACTTTCTTATGGATGAAGCTATAGCACGATCTAGAGTATGAAAGAATAAGAAAGAACTCCTAAATGACCGGTAGCCTCCTGATTATAAGTGTGGTGCACAACAAACCCATAAAAAAGGCTCTACTAGACAAGATTTCGTAGACACCCTAGGAGCATGAACCATGCTCTGATACTAAGTTTGTCACGGCCTGAGCTGGGGCCCTAGGCGTAACAAGTATCTCGAACCATGAATGTCCGGGCGCTCTTCAAAATCTAATAATCATGCACAATATTCATATAGTAAAAGAAAATTTATGAAAAATAATACAAGACAGTACCATGGTCAAACTCATAAACCTGAACAATTTGAAAAGAAGTTCTGAATATTCTAGACATATGACACCCGTCTGCAAAATCTCTAACATTACAAGATCCATCATAAGTCTCAAAAAAATTAGGACAAGGCTCCCAATTAGACCAAAACCAAAATGTAATAACAATTCTCTAGAACAGGCCTTTCGAAAGAAAGAAGGCTCACCAACTTCACTATTCTACGGTTTAGAGGGACCCCTGGACTAACTTCAAACCCTAAATATAGGGGGTCAATACAAAAGTAATGATACGCAGAGCAATCCCAAATAATGTATTTATACATATATAACATAGGTGAGAGAAATTCATAAAATGTTACGCATGAAATAGTTTAAAATACATGGGTAATGTCAAATGATCATTAAGATAATCTTGTCAATGCAGTTCTATTCTTTGTTTCACTTTTGAGCTAAGTGGTACAACCTACATATCTGAAAATTTTCCACGGGCAATATAGGATCCGTTATTAACTCGGCGGCCAAAACCCTAATCCAAGTTTGCTGCAAGGGTTGAAGTATCTAAATCTGATATGCCACAGGGCACTAGGCTAGCGTATAATCCCTCTTGGAGAAATAATAAATTTGTTTCAGCAAAACACAGTTTCGGGCAATAAATCGTATGACCCACGCCTACTTGGGGTAACCACCTAACCCATTTTTAACCTGTTCTAAACATTTCTCTGTCTGGATTCCAAATCATAAATTGAACCAAAATCTGTATCTTGTTCTGAATTTATCATAGCCTTATTTGATTTGGTATAGTCATACCAAGACTTGCAAGTCGCATATCTTATCCATAAAGTATCATGATACAGTCTTGTTTTTCAAAACATACAGTTTGGACCACCATACTTTAAATGATTCAAGAAGATTTATACTTTAAAATATTTGTCAATTTATATAAAGGTCATTGTTTTCAGCTTTTTCAACAACATGTGGTGGTCATGAAATTTGTGACAAAAAATGCAATCTTCTTAATAACATCTTTAACCTTTAACACCAAGTAAAACACCCTCTCTTCATTTCAAACCATAATCAAGTCATAAACAAAATCAAGGCATTTATATCATTCTTTCAATAATGCATTTCGAATAAATTATAACTTATAAAAACAAGAAGCTTGTAAATAAGAGAGGGATTTCTAATAGTTCATGCTCTTAATTCATCATTCAAACTCATCAATGCATACATACATACATACATACATACATATATATATATATATATATATATATATATATATATATATACTTAAACATGATTATAAATCTAAGCTAGGGGAAAGGCCTCAAGACCAAATAAATTATACCATTAAAGAATTCATAAAGAAAAATTATCATTTAAGTTCCAAAACCCCTTCAAGAATTCATGATTTCACAATGTTTAAATGTTGTTGAAACAATTTTTTTATGCCTATGTTGTTTTAGGAAATCCCCACGTACCTTAATTGCGAAGAATCACTAAGAAATTTTAAAAAGATTTGACCTTTAATCTTGATTGCCCAAACCCTAGTTGTTTTCTCCTTTGGGTTCTTGAAAGATGAATTAGGGATCTTAGTTAGTTGAAACTTTATTTGTGACCTAATATTGTTTAAAGATGTTTAGGGATGGAATTTTGGTTAGGGGATATAACTAAAGTTCCCCTAGACTCTTTAGGAATTGAAATAATGTGTAAAACAATTTTGGTTTTGCGTCAGGTTTCGTGTTGGGGCACAGTCGATACGATGCATCAAGATCACATCTGCTTACTGGCTCATATGGAAAATGCCATAGCTTTTCGCTCGGTTATCGGGTTTTGGTGTAATTGAATTGTTGGAAAGCTAGTTCAATTATATACAACTTGGTGGATCTTAAGCTTCAAAATTCTATGCTTATCAAAAGTTATACATGTTCAAAGTAGACCCTTGTAGAATCACATATCAAACTTTGGATGAATGGATGACTCTTAGCTCAACTTTGCTCCAAGTGAGTTTTATGAACACTTTTCACCTCATAATCACTTCATACACTAGGAGAAGGATCATGACTCATGAATTTAAATATAAACCATGGAATTAGAGCTTACGCACATAGGAATGATGGTTTACTTTGTAGCTCGAAAATGTGGGGTGTTACATTAAGTCTATTTGTTGTATCTTTGAGGTAGATAATGTTTCTAATATATATTTATATGTCCTACCAGAACCTCATCACATGTCTTTTACAAATCTAAATCGGGCCAATGATTCTTAGGAAAATTCATGGCTTACAATGATTTGATCATGTGCTATAGAACACATGCCAAGATAATGTCAATGACAAGTTTCATTATCTCATGATGGTATCAATGTAAATCAGGCCTATTATCACCAAATTAACTCATACCATATATGGTGATGATAATGATTCATAGAACTCATGTGCAAGGTAACCCCTATGTTAAGTTTCATTACCTCATGCTTCGTGCTTACACGTTTCACTAGGGGTTATCGTGAATCTCTTTTAATGCCTTTGTATATTTTTTATGGAATAATGTTCAATGCAAGGTTACGTTCTTTATTTGATACATTTAGAGCTTCAAAAAGTCCCTACCCATCATTCGGGGATGAGTGATCCCAAGGGGGAGATAATGTAACACCCCGCACTTTCGAGCTAAAGTTTGAACCATCTTTTCCATGCGTATAGACTTGAACCCAATAATTCATTGTTAATATATATGTGATGATCAGCTATATAGTGTGTGAATCCCTTTGAATATGAATTGAGGTCACAAAAATCTCTGAATTCAAAGGCGAGCTAAAAACTCATTTGTTGATTATGTTTTGGTAAATGTATAAACTTGGGTTAACTTCCATCTACAATAACTTTTTGTATATAATGAATTAGAGGGCCTACAATATATCAAATAAAAGGTCTTCGAGTGTTATTTCCAATGCAACTAGTTTCACCAAAATCCAATATTAGACTATAAAGTTATACACATTTTACTTTGAAGTGTCTGTTTGCCAAAAATATGATGATGAAGTTGAGTGATGGCCCATCAGGCCTAGACATCAGCCCAAGGCAATGAGTGGTAAAAACTAGACAAAAAGTGATGACCTTGGTGATGGCCTATCACATGAGTGACGGCCCATCAGCCTTGGTCGTCAACTGATGAAATTATGCGACTTCTTCGGTTTCTGTAGGGGTATTTTAGTATTTTCCTCACCTCAAACACCACCCCCACAACTTAAATCATGCATTAAACCCTATTAACTGATAAAATATCTTTTTATCATTCCTTATAATCCTCTCCACTCTTAAGAAAAAAACTAAGGTTTTCTTCAAGGTACAAAATTCAAGCCTTCCAATTCAAGATTCTCAAGCAAAGGGTAAAGATTAGAGTTCCAATCTTTAAACTAAATGACATAAGGTATGTGAGGTTGTTATAAACTACATGGGCATGATGAAATTGTTTCAATAACATTTAAATGTTGAGAAATCATGAATTTACAAAAGGGTATTGATAATAACATTTATGCATTGTGAATCTTTCTTGATAATAAAGTTTTGATCTTGATGCCCTTCCCCTAAATTAATTTGTACTCATATATATGTATGTATGAAATTGAGTTTGAATATTTAATTGAGAGCATGGGCCTATAAATATCTTGGTTGCATGTGTTATAAATTGTTCAACTGCACATTGAGAAGCATGATAAAATTGTCTTTACTTTTGTCATAGAATTGATTTGATTGTGAACTAAAAGAGAGTGAGTTTTGTTGTTTATATAAATGAGAAATGATGATTTTAAATGAGTTGCTTGGTTTGTCACAAAATACATGCCACCACATGTTTGTTGAAATGATAAAGAGAGAGAGTATTTGCATATTTTGACATATGTTTTGACGTATGAATTCGCTTGACTATTGTTGAATAATATGGTGGTCCAAACTTTATGTTTTGAATGAAAAAACTGTAACTGATATTTTATGGCTCAGAAGTATGACTTACAAGTATTGGTATGATGATACCAATTCAGATAATGTCGTAGCAGATTTAGAATAGAAAAAATACAGATTTTACTTAGATTTTTAGAATTTTATTTTAGAACAATGCATGTTTAGAACAGACTAAAAATAGGCTTAAGAAATATTAGGTGGTTACTCGAAGAAGGAATGATACATAAAACTCATTGCCTGAAACTTTTTATTTCCTATACGGGTTATTATGTTACCCGAAAAGGAAATTGTACTCTGGTGACATCCCTGTGGCATAGTAGATAAGCAGATACTCCAACCCTTGTGGCAAACTTGGGTTGGGGGATTGGCCGCCGAGTTAAGGGCGGATCCCATATAGCCCGTGGGATACTTTCAGATATGTAAGGTGTACCACCTAGCTTAGAAGTAATACAAAGCATAGAATTTCATTGACAAGATTATTTTAAGATCATTTGAGATGGCTTATGTATTTTAAACTATTTCATTCTTAATTTTTTATGACTTGCTCTCACCTATGTTATGTATGTATAAATTCATTGTTTTGGATTGCTCTGTGTACCAGAATAATTGTATTGACCACTTATATTTCAGGTTCTAAAGCTCAGTCTAGAGGTCCTATTAAGCCGTAGAGTTATTCAGACAGAAGTGAAGTGTGCAGTTAGTGAGCCTTCTTTATTCTGGAAGGCCTATTTTTTTTATTCACTTGTTATTTACTTTTATTTAGGTCCACTGGGGGCCTTCCCCCAGTTTTAGATAGTTTTGTTAATTTTTGGATGTATTAGAGATTTCGCAGACAGAAACATATATAGTCTAGATGTTGATGGATCTTATTTTGTATTGATATACTTAACTCAGAACATAACCATGATTCCATAATGATTTAAATTTCTGCATTCTTTATTTATTGTATGAGTATTGTGCATGATCATCAGATGTAGAAGGGCGCCTGGGCTTCCATGGTTTGGGATGCTCGTTACGGCCAGGGCCCCGACTCAGGTCATGACACAATTCAATCTGATCCAAACTCTTAGTTTTTAATAGAAAAATCATAGATACCATGGTAAAGACATTGTCTAGTTCACAAGAGAAAAAGAAGCAAGAGAATGGAAGAAGATGATTTAAGGAAAAAGCTTATTCAGAGAGTTCAATTTCAGTTTCTAGTTCTCTCTATTTACTGGCTACTTTTCCAATTCAATTAGACATTGTCCTCAGAAAAATTTACCCATCTACATCCAAAGACACTATTGAAATGTTCAACTACAAAATAAAAGCAATTGCAGATAACAATGCAACATAAAAAAACGAACAATCAATATCCAAACAACTCAGAAATAAGAACTATTTGCCTGTCATCATTCAAAGACACTACTAGAATGTTAAAATGAAAAAAAGGCAGCAATTAAAAATATTAATGCAGCATCAAATAGGGAACCATCATCATCCAAATAGTATATATCCAGGTAGGCCATCTATGAATCTTTTTCTGCAACCAAGTACAATTCTTTCAAGTCTACTATGCCAACAACTCCTTGTCGAGTCTTTAGCTATATATTTTGAATGGTTTCTGCCAATGTATCAAGTGACTTGTATTCAGAGATGGAGGTGGACACATTTAGATGTCTTTTCCCATTTGCATTTTCATTAGCAAAGTGTAACAACCCGTATTTTGGGCTAGAATGTAAATCGTCATTCCTATGCATAATAGTTCCAAAGACCAATAGATCCTATGAAAATTTAGTGTATTAATCAATTATTTAGTGTGGGAATCTATTTTAGCATGAATTGAGATCACAGAGGTCCCTTAACTAAAAGACGAGTTGAAAGTTTTCCAATCGATTGAGTTTTAGCGAGAATCTAAACTTGGGTCAGCTTCCATCGACCATAACTTTTTGTATATAACAAATTAGGGGGCCTACTATATATGAAATGAAATTTCTTTGAGTCCTCTTTCCAATGATACTAATTTTTCCTCAATCTGATATCCGAGCAAAAAGTTATGACTTTCCAAAGTCGAGTGCATCGCCAAGAAATTGCCTAAGGCTACTGGAATTATTGTGCTATGGGCAATGTGTTGCCCAACCCATTTTGGGGGATGGGAAATGCAATGCCCAACCTATTTTAGGTGGTGGACAATAAGTGGCACTACCTAGCTTAGGCCATAGGCAATGCATCGCATGCCATATGGCCCAAGGGCGTAAAAACTTTATTTTTAAGTCATTTTAAGGGTAACCAAGTCTTTTTACATTCAAAAACCATTCCTAATAATCCTTGAATGAAATTAGGGTCATTAGTAACATTTTATCTCTCTTAAATCCATAGTTTATCTCTCAAGAACACAATAGGAGAAAAATAACTAAGGGTTAAACATTCAAGATCAAGGGTTCAATCTTTCACAAATTCTTCACCACTAAGGCTTGTGGGACTACCCTAAACCCCATGGGCATAAGTTTTACTATTTTTTATTAAGATTTAAGATCCCTAATCATGTTTATAAAGAAGGGTTTGAAATTGTCTTGAAAAGTATGTATTATGAAATTATTTTGAAGAAATTATATGTTGTCTTGAACCATTTTCACAAAATTTGAATAGAACTATATACCTATGTTTTGGTTTTAATGAAAAGTTGATTGAGAGCATGAATGATAAAATAAAATCCCTCTCCCATCATGATATTTTTTTATTTCAAGTGTTATGGGTTGTTTAAAGGCATGAACTTTCTAAAAGAAAAACTATAGGGTGAATGCTTGTTTAATGATCATAGGTTGATATTGTGTATGACATGTTGAGAGGGTGGTTTCGCATGATAAATGTTGATTATGTCAAATCAACAATTTCCATGGGTTTAGAGAAATGCAAATATGATATGGCCACCTTATGATTGTACTATTGAGAGGACTGTTTTGATGTAAACTTAAATAAAAATCTATCGCATAACTCTCTCTCACTTGATGTTGAAAAACTAAGGGTGGTCATTTACAACGATAATAGGTGAAAAGAGGCTACATATATGATATGATGCGAATTGATTTACTTGCAAGTCAGGGTATGACAATACCCAAGGGTAATATACCCTTAAAGGAATAAGTATTGAACGTGTTGAAAGTATGAAGAATGACTTTAAGGAACTAAAATTTAGGCTAAAGAGAGTGAGTTGGTTACCCAAAGAAAGCGTTTGAGTGTAAGGGCTTATCGCTGGAAATTGTAGTTTCCAATGCAATACTTATGATATGTTATCCTTCATTAAAGGAAATTTAGGACATCTCACATGGGGGGATTTCCTGCGGTGTGCTCACATGGGGGTATCACACTCGAATCCTGGCGATTACTTCGATTGGTGGCTTGGCCGCCAAGTCAAGGGCGGGTTCCACATAGCCCATGAAATTATAGATTTGTAGGGTGTACCACTAGCTTAGAAGAATAACAAAGAGTGATTCAAGGTTGTCAAGAATTTATTTGAAGTTTATCAAATATGCCCATGTATTTTTACTTACCTAATGTTCACTGTTATCATAAAATGCTCTCAGCTATTTTATATAAAAGCCTGCTATTTTTAGATTGTTTCACATACCAGCACATATATATTGACCCGCTATATTTCAGAATCTGAGGCACAGTCGCGGGGTCCCGTTCAGTAGTAGACTTGTGTATTAGAAGTTACAGTTGGTGAGCCTTCTCTATTATAGAAGGCCTGGCTATTAGACTTTGTTATTTCTTTTTATTTTAAGGTCTAACTGGGGCCTTGTCCCAGTTCTACACAAGATGTTGGCTCTAATGTATTAGAGATTTCGCAGACTGGTGTTACACGCTGTTAGAGATTTATGGATTTCATTCCAACTTTTTCAATTGAATTATAATATTGACCATGATTTCGTATTGATATGAACTTCTAAATTGTTTTCATTTCTAGTATATGAATGTGTGCATAATTGCCAGATAGTGATGGGTGCTCGAGCTTTCACGGTTTGGGATGCTCGTCGCAGACAGGGCCTCGACTCGGGCTGTGACACAAAGTCTTTTTAAATCTTGTTAAGAATAATGTAAAGTAGTAACCAATATTAGTTAGGAGTTGTAAAAATATAATTTAATATATATTGGAGTCAAGATTCGGTTACCTGACTCATATTTATATATATATATGAGTAGGGTGTACCTATAACTTACTTAGATATTTTTGTTCAATGCTAATTTTCTCTCTTTCTCTTTGAGTTCTCTCTTCATTAATGCATAGTTCCATTTTTTTTATCTCCATTATTGAGATTTCATCATGGTATCAGAGCTAGGTTGGGAAGCTTTCCAGCTATTTCTCTTCTCATATTTGTGGACTATTTTCAGTGATACTAATTACACTATCCTAGAAGCAGTTACCTTCTTGAGTTTTGTTGTTTCTAGTGCATTTATTTGTTTACTTTGTGTGCATTTAGTTCACTCTCTATTGATTGTTACTTTATAGTGTTGTGTGTTCTCTTCAATGGTGATTGAGGAAGGTGTTCATGAAATTTCCGCTAGTACTTTAGCTGTTGCTCCTGCAAATGCTCTGCACCTATAACCTTGTGATTCTTCGGGTAGCACTCTAGTTTCCATACAACTCTCTAGATCTTACATTTATGCTCTTTAGAGTCGTTATATGAAAATTGGTATCTTAGGAAAATGTAAATTGGGATTTGTTAATGATAAATGTTTTGAAGATAAGTTTCTCTCTTCCTTTCATGAGCTGTAGAATGATGTAATGATATTGTTCTCTCATGGATTATGAACTCTGTAAGAAAAGAGCGCTTAAGTGGAGTTCCGTATGCATGTAGTGCTTAGAAAGTTTGAAGTATCCACAGGAATGGTTTGACAAAGTGGATGGATCTAGAATTTTCTAACTCCATAAGGAGATTGCTACTTTGGTTTAGGGTACTATGTCTGTAGCTGCGTATTTCTCATGCATGAAGGAGTTCTGGGAGGAGTATAATTCCCTAATGCCCTATCCTGACTATAACTATATGGAATCTAATACTTATTCTACTTACTTTGAATAACAGCGTTTGATGCAATTTCTCATAGGCCTTAATGAGTCCTTTAATCGGTATAAAATCCAAATTATGTTGATGGATCCTCCTTCTAGTGTGAACAAAGCATATTCACTGGCTATATTTGAAGAAGGTTAAAGAATTATAGGAAAATATAACTCTGTAGTTGGGGGAATTGTCATACATGTGATAAAGCATCAAAAAAGATGCAGTGTATGACAAAGGCTCTCAAGCCATGTCTAGTGCAACAAATGATCAGGTGTTTTTTAGTAGGAGTGGTAGTCGAGGAAATGTCCCAACATGCACATATCATCTCAAGGATCCAGATCTAAGAAGAGTTGGAGTAACCTTTATTGTGACTATTGCCATTTCACAATCCATACCAAAGATATCTTCTACAAGATTCATGCTATCCAACTAATTTTAAGGGAAAAAAAAAGGCACACTTTTGAACTTGCAACAACAAATCACTAAGCAGGTAGTTGCTCTAACAACACAGGGCACATTCTTTGTTGTTTGGTAGGTTATTGGTTTGCTCCTATAGGTCAAAGTGATATGATAATAGGACCAACTAGTACCAATGGTAACCATCTGAACAAATCAGGAGTTGTACAGCCTCAGGCACTACACTTTACACATGATCAATATAAGCAAATCATTTAGTTACTTAAGAAAGGGAATGAAGGCAAATCAATAACTAAAGCTTTAGGTATGATGGATAGACCTCTAACTCAATCTAGTGAAGTTAAATGGATAATAGATACTGGTGCTTCAAATCACATGGTTAATGACATAAATATGTTGACAAACACCACCAAGTGCTAAGTGAATCAAGGGATTGTAAAGTTACTTACCTATAGGAGATTTCACAAGTCTCATCCATATAGGTCACTCATAAGTACTTAAAGGTTGTCAGATTAGAAAAGTAATACATATTCTAGAATTTGAGTATAATTCGTTGTCTGTGTCAAAGCTTACAAAAGATTTGAACTACTGTGCAAGCTTTTTCCCTGATTTCTGCCTCTTCTAAGACCTCTTCAGTGGGAAAGTGAAGGGGATTGGCAAACTGGAGAATGATCTCTCTGTGTTGAATGCTAACTGTCTTGTGAAGAATCTGGTATTCAACCTGTTGCAGTAAATAATACAATGTCTTTTGTAGTAGAAGCTCCGCTAGCAGAAATAAGTGTCTCTTTATGGCATAAGAGATTAGGTTATGTGCCATTTAATATTCTACTTAGACTAAACTATTTCAAAAATTTAAAAGTTAATAAGAACTCTGTTGAACATTGTATTGTCTATCCTTTAGAAAGCAATCTAGACTGCTCTTTTCTTTAAGTACTACCTCTACTACCACTTGTTTTCAATTGTTGCATAAGGATGTTTGGGACCCTATAGGATCCCAAATCATGATGGAAAGAGATACTTTCTCACCTTAGTTTATGATTTTTCAAGGTATACCTATCTATTTCTACTTGCCTCCAAAACAAAAGTGGTAGTTTCTCTCAAAAACATCCTTTTAATGGTTTAATATATGTTTCTTTCTTCTGTAAGGATCCTCAAGACTAACAATAGGAGTTATTTCTTTAATTCACAAGTAAATAATCTTTTACTATCCTTGGGAATAATTTATCATAGTTCTTGTGTCTACACACCCCAATAAAATGGGGTGGTGGAAAGGAAGCATAAGCACATTTTAGATATTTCTAGAACTCTGAGGTTCCAATCCATTATACCCTTAATATTTTGGGGTAAATGTGTACAAACAGGAGTATACTTGATCAACAAGTTATCATCTTCACTTATGTCTGGCAAAACACCATTTGAAGTGATGCATGGTACTGCACCAGTACTTGACATCTAAAAGGTTTTGGTTCCCTTTCTTATGCCACTCAAGTAAGGCTAAGTGACAAGTTCCCTTCATGAGCTATTCCATGTGTATTTCTTGGCTATTCTTCTGTGCAAAAGGGTTAGAAATTGTTTGATCTTCATGGTAAAAACTTCTTTATTAGTAAAGTTTTGGTGTTTAAAAAGGATATTTTTTCTTTTAAATATCTCTCTCCATCTACTCCTATATTTCCTGTCTTACACTATGCAGGTGCAAACCTAGGTGATAAATATACTGTACCATCTTATTAAGGAACCTGCTTTATCGAGACTTTAAGGTTCCTATGCTCCCTCTCAGAATACTGCAAAAAATCCTACTATAGCTCCTCATTCATATGTTGCTCATTCTCACACTCAAGATGCTACTGATATTCCTGGTGTCCTTACACCCACAATAGGTCATGTACATGATGGTTCTGATGGTTCTATCCAGGCATCTACTGCTCCTGACATATGAAGTTCTTCTAGAAACATTAAACCATCCATTTGGCATCAGGACTATGTGGTTAAATATGATAATAAATCTTGCACCTATCTAGTCTCCAATAATGCCACTCAAACCTCTTTATCTCCTACATATAATGTTTCATTGGTAGCTTATTCAGCTATTCCAGAACCAAAGTCATTCTATGAAGCTACAATTGATCTCAAGTGGATTGTAGCTATGCAGTCAGAGATAGCTGCTTTAGAAGATAACCAGACTTGGAGTAAAGTTGATCTTCCTCCTAGAAAACATCCTATTAGTTGTAAGTGGGTTTTCAAATTCAAGTACTTATCTTCAATGGCTATTGAAAGGTACAAGGCTATACTTGTAGCTAAAGGTTTTAATCAAAAGGAAGGGTTGATCTATACAGAGATGTTCTCTTCTGTAGCTAAAATAGTGACAGACAGATCAGTGTTAGCTGTTGCAGCCTCCAAAAACTGGTTTATTTTCTAGATTGATATTCATAATGCCTTTATATAAGGTAAACTTCTTGAAGATGTCTACATGGTTATCCCTCAAGGATTTTGCAGACAGGGGAGTTAGGTAAAGTCTGCAAGCTACAGAAGTCATTGTATGGTTAGAAAAAAGCCCTAAGGCAGTGGAATCTTAAGTTAACCACAACCTTGTTGCAACTGAGATTTTCTCAAAGTCATTATGACTATTCACTCCTCACAAAAAGGGAAGGGAGTAATCTGGTAGTAGTCTTAGTCTATATGGATGATTTCCTAGTTACTGGGAGTTGTGACAGTCTAATTTGCAAGACAAGGACTAATCTAAGAACGAAGTCCAATATGAAAGACTTGGGTGAGTTGAAGTTCTTTCTAGGCATATAATTGGCCAAATCCAAAGAAGGTATTGTAATGAGCCAAAGAAAATATACTCTAGAATTGATATCTAAAATTAGACTAAGTAGAGCAAAACCTGCTTCATCCCCTCTTAAAGCAAACTTGAAACTGACATTTATAGAATATGATACTCATGTGCAAGAATACAGAACCTATGATGCAGATGTTTGAAGTTATTAAAGACTTGTGGGAAGATTATTGTATCTTAAAATGACAAGGGTTGATATAACCTTTGTAGTTCAAGTTCAGCATCACTATATGTATTCACCAAAGGAGTCACACATGGAAACTAAATAAGGGTAGTGAGGTATATCAAATCTACACTAGGACTAGAATTACTCATGCTCTCACATAATACTAATGTACTCAGTTTGTACTGTGACTTTCATGTCTACAGACTAGAAGATCAGTTACTGGTTACTTAGTGATTTGGAGATGACGTATCATGGAAGTCCAAGAAACAAGAAATTGTTTCTCGAATCTCAGCTTAAGCAGAGTTAAGGAGCATGGCTTCTGCCGTAGCAGAAGTCACTTAGTTTATAAGGGTGTTCGGAGAGCTGGAGTAGAGATCAAGCAACATGTAGATAACTACTACGATAGAAAGGCTACTATTCAAATTGTAGATAATTCAATCTTTCATAAAAGGACAAAGCACTTTGACATTGACTGCCACTTTGTAAGGAAAAACTGGTGCAGGCTATGATGAAGACTCTTCATGTTTCGACCAAGGAGCATCTAGCTGACCTAATCACTAAAGGTCTAGGGAAATCACAACACATGTATATAATTTTTGAGATGGGTTTGAAAGACATCTTTCAAGCATCAACTTGAGAAGGGGTGTTGAGAATAATGTAAAGTAGTAAACAAAATTAGTTAGGAGTTGTACCGCTTTAAGTTTATGTGTAGTGGAGCCTAGAGTCGGTTACCTGACTCATATATATATATATATATATAGTATGCAGTCCCTGTAACTAACTCAAATATTTTTGTTCAATGCCATTTTTCTCTCTTTCTCTCTGTGTTCTTTCTCTTCCTCAATGCACTATTCCATTGTTTTTTATTTCCAATACTGCTATTTCATCAAATCTATCGGACCTAATGCCCGAAAATTTGGAAGTGCTAGAGATACAACATTTGCATTTGGTGTTGTTGCCTCTGGTGATGGATCAGCACTGGCAAAGATTTGCTCTAATATGATGTTGGCTGCCATCAAAATGAAAGTAATGGCTCCAACTATGGAATGTAAAAAATGCATAGTAAAAAAGATGTTTTATTTGACTGGCAGGATGACTGGGTATGGAGGAGTAAAAGGATACATAGATGGTCTATCAGATACAAGTATCACAGTTGCAGTATTTTAGAATTAAAAGGTGTAAACAGAAAAACTCGTTTATAGGAAAAAAAAACTTTTATGAGCAGAAAATCAAATACGTAATTATGAACTGCATGCGTAAAAACAATGATAGTGACAATAATATGCAGGGAAAGAAACTACGGAAACATATGAAGAGGATATTTTATTTCAATAGGCCATAAATTTGTGTAAGGAGGAGCAACAACATAACTTTTTGTTTCACACATAAATTGGAGATATGCATAACCGTGCCATCTGCATTTGTTTCCTTCAAAGCGAATCAAGTGAGATGTTACAACTGTTTTAGATTTGTCTGAGGTTGGGTCTGTTCAAGAGGAAGTGACGTCTCTTTGTTAAGGACATCTTCCAGCATAGGAAAATTGATAATTAATTTATCTAATTGGATTTTTAATTTGGGGTATTGTTTAGAGTAATTTAGTAATTTCACCTTAAGATTTTTAAGTTAATGCTTTTAAGGAAATATAGATATAGATATAGATATATAAAATTTTAGTTTTATACTATAGATATAGATATAAGTATTTGATACCTTTTGACACAAGTTGACTATTGAGCATAGTGGTTAAGGGGTTGCAAAACCTACTTGAGGTTGCCAACAAACTTAATGGTAGTTTCTGACTGCAGCCATTTCCTTTTCTAATTGTAAACAAGTAAAATGACATACACTTTATTTGTTATTAGTATTGTCGAGTTATAAATTAATTACCTTCTTCATTAGTAAAATTTATTTTGTTTGCTTTCTCGTGTGTTTATTTTACATATTAATTTGTACCTTTTAATAAAATTCTGCTTATTACACTATCCACTTGCATTCTTTGCCCATAACAACATAATAGTATGTCAAAGGTTTTAGGATCACAATCGGTTTACCTGTAGAAAACATGATTTGATTTAGAGCAGGTCGAACTGGAAATATTGTTACGTCGATAGCATAAGATCTTTTTTTAGTGATATTCTCTGGTTCACCGGCAAAATTAGGGTCCATTGCGATGACGTGTAAGGTCACACGTTGCTCGTTTGTTATGTTACCGTCCAAATAAATTCAAATACACATTAGGAAGTCCTCATTTCCAACATACAGACAATGTCTTCAAATTTAATTATGTCGTAGTCACAAATAAGTGTGTGTATACACACATCCTACTTTAATTTGTTGTTGTGAACATGGATACTCACATAATTTTGATGGATCAGTTATTTGGACAAAGGTTAGCCTAGTTGTTGGGCTAGGGGATAAAACACGAAGAGATCAAGAAGTGGAATACCAAATTGAGTATAGAAACACATGACAGAGGGATAAAAGAGTTATTCGATATCGACTTTGAGATTAGCATAGGAGTATGCATCTCACCATGGGATTATGCGTATCATGCATGGGAGTATTTATTGGAATATTGTTGTATGTGTTCATTGGACCGGGTTGATTCACATTTTCTCTCACTGTATATTTAGTTTGGGTCAACCTTGGTTTCAACCGCCTCAACATATTGATTTTGGCCCAAATTAAAAAAAATCTTATATATTATTTTATTTCTTTTGTACATCCTAGGTAAATCTTTAGTATATACGCAAATCTTTAGAATATATTACTAATATCTTATACCTTATTTAGAAGTGTATTCTACCTTATTTAGGAGTGTATCACTTTATTATTTTGTACCGTATTTAGACTTCATTCTTATTTAGATTATTAATTACTTGTATAAATAGGACATTGTACATCTGTTTTATTAGATTGAATACATTCAATACAATGAATTCAAATTCAATTATTCATTCAATTTTTCGCAATTTCCTTTCAAAACTTCTTTCAATTTTTAACATGGTATCATAACAAGGTTTCAATTCTTGGATCATCTTGTGTCAATTTTTGTGTTTTCTTCAATATGAAAAACACTTCTTGACTTTCAAATTCACAATGTCTGAAATATATCTACCGACATGGTCTGCTCACTGCGACTGCACTCATCACCTCTCTCTCATTATCATTATCATCATCATCACCTAGGTAGTATTAAAGATTGAACTAATCTACTATCAATTCATTCATTGTGGTAGTATTCACAATGTATGGAATAGGTCTACTGACTTGGTCCTTTCACTGCACTCGCTAATTTCATAAATTGTAAAAATCATTATCAATCCCATCTTTTATAATCTAGAGGATTCATTCACGTAGTTGTATGTCATGACCCGAGCTCGGACCATGGCTGTGACAGGCATCTCAAACCATCAAGGACTAAGATACCCCGTAATGGCCCAATCCACTAGTGATATTGTCCGCTTTGGGTCCAGGTCCACATGGCTTTAAAATGCATCATTAGGGAGAAAGGCTTGCTTACTTATATACCTAGCATCCCTCTTGTGTATTTTCGATGTGGAACTCTTTTTCCTATGTTGGGATCCTCAGCATCCTCGCTAAGATTTGCCCCACCCAATGGGATTTTCCTAGACTTCGGAATAAGACTTGCCCCACCTTACCAGAATTTTCCTAAACTCAGTTTGAACTCTAGCCCACATCGACAGGGCTGACACAGGAGTGGCTCTGATACTATTCATGTCACGACCCAAGTTGGGGACCTGGCCGTGACGGTAGTACGAACCATCAAGGCCCTAGATACCCTCATAATGGCCCAATCCACTAGTGATATTATCTTCTTTGGGCTCAAGCCCACACGGCTTTTAAACACGTCACTAGGGAGTAAGGCTTTCTTACTAATATGCCCAACATCTCTTCTATGTTTTGATGATGTAGGACTCCTTATCATAAGTTAGGGTGTTACATTATATTTTCTCCTTTTACAACCCCATTTTTTAAATAATTTTTTGGGGATTTTCTTTTATTTTTTTAATCATTTTGTTATTGGCATATGAAGTTTTCTTAAGGAATCGTGGTAAAAACTCCTGATCCTATTCAGCTTCACTCGCCAATTCATCTTTTTAAGGGTCTTAGTAAAAGATTCTTGATCCAGTTCATCTTCAATCATCAATTCATTCCAAAAACAACACAATTCTTCTTTCAATTTAGTTTTCTAATGTTTCTCAAAATATCCCATATTTTAAACTTTTGGTGGTATTTCTTTTACAGGATCAAAATCATTAATCAAATTACAACCACTATCAAAATCATAAACCACAATCAATAATTTTTATTTTTTTAAAAGGTTCTTATTTTGGTGTTACTCTCAAATCCACCGTCTTTTACCTTTATTTTATTACGTCAGCGGCGCAATCCTTCAATTTTATATATCCTTTGTGGTATTTTTTTATTTTTTCAACATCTTCATCATCAAAAATCAGTCATTTTGCCACCATTTTTCAACCTTTTTTTTATATGTCAAATCACATCAGTAAACTTAACTGATGATATAATTGGACCAACTGCTTCACTCATATCATATGCAAGGTTGATATCAAATTCAATTTTAATTTTTTACTGTTTGATCATATTCATCACAAAGTTCAATCCTCTTCTCAGTGGTCCTCTTCATCACAATATATTGAGCAAGTTGGGAATTTTTTTGTACCCTCCAGCTTGAGGGAGATATTGGAATATCATTGTATCTGTTTATTGGACCGGGTTGATACACATATTTTTCTCATTAAATATTTATCTGCTGCAGTATATAGCTTGGGCCAGTCTTGATTTCAACCGCCTCAACATATTGATTTCGATTCAAATTTAAAAAATTCTTATATATTATTTTATTCCTTTTGTATATCCTAGAAAAATCTTTAGAATATATTTCTAATATTATATACCTTATTTAGGAGTGTATTCTACCTTATTAGGAGTGTATCACTTTATTATTTTATATCTTATTTAGACTTCTACCTTATTTAGATGATTAATTACTTGTATAATTAGGACATTGTACATCTATTTTATTTCAATTGAATACATTCAATCAATTATCATTCATTCACAATATTCCAATAGTATTTTTCTGAGCAACAATTCTTCTGTGACTTTTCATCCCCTTTATGTCTAACCCCTATATCCTTCTACCCTTTCTATCAATTGTGCTTTGTTATTGGAATTCTGTAATTGTAATTCCATATTTCCGTTTATTCATACAATCAAAGAATCCTGTTTACTATGAATTGGCATAGTGTTTTGTCCCATTGTTTTGAAGTTCAGGCTACAACACGATGTTGTATCCTGAATTTCAATTTATACTAGGATTCAAAGCTTGAACAAATATGACGAAATTAACTTATATTTTTTGCATGTATGCTTAAGTCCTTAAACCAGATGTATATATGTGTTTTTGTTATTGTTGTTTGTCTTTGTTTAACTTTATATATTTTACACATAAAATTTTTTTAATATAGATTTGGACAATATTAGATAAAAAAATATAATTCATAAATCTAAAAATGAGCACTAGAGTGCCACTTGAATTTATTGAACTTAACCACAAGGGTAAAAATGCCCTTCTAGAGAGACCTACAAGTACTTTGATTTTCGATTACTAAAACGATATGAAAATCAGACTGAAAGTTTCAATGTCCTACTCTACTTCTCCCCATGTTTCTTCTCCTAATTTTGGGCAGAATGCAACATATTTTCGTACTGCAAAATAAATAATATAAAGTAAATCATCTATAAGATTTAAGGTATATACACTAACGATGTAAAATTGACCTGTATTTTCAACTCGATATTTTCCTTGAGCAACTTCGCGAAATAGCAATTAGAGTAAATTCCTTTCTCCAACTTTTCTTTGAGAATTGTGCGCTCCATTGATAGTCTTTCCATTTCAAGACAGTTTGTTATTCTCATTCTCAGCCTCCCTAAGAGCTCTAAACACCATAAAAACTTCATAAGACCATAGAATAAATAGCAATTTATATGTTACACACATCCATACACACAGAAAAGAATTAGAATGGACAACTTTCGCCCCAAAGTAATAAAACTTCATTACTAATTCTATTTAATAATGAATTATCAAAAAGTTCTTGTCAGGCACGAGCTTTTTAGTGAAACATTGACGATGAATTTCATAACTAATTTCTATTTATTTATGGTAGGAGTAAAAAAGATATACAAAAGAACTCACTCATTAGTGTTTCGATCCAAGGAAGTCATTTGCTAGAAATTTGAAGTAATTTAGAAATATATAAGCTTGATTTATTTCACTTTGCTACAACACTTGATTCTCATCGCAAGAGAGCAAAGCCCTTTAAATAGAACGTTCTCATAATGTTCTTACCAAGTGTAATTATAGTCGTATGTTAGAAAATGGTAAGAAGAGATTTTGTTACTAAATTTCAAGAAATAAGTGAGATTGAATAAAGGATTGTATTATATAAAGTTCATAATATATTGTAATCATATGATTAAAGATGCTAAGAAATTGATTTTATTGCTAAACTTCAGGAAATAAGTGAGCTTGAATAAAATGAGAATCACATTAGCTACTCCATTTATTTTTTCAATCAAATTTATTACTTGGAGTAATTAGTGAAGGTCCCAAATCAGATGAAAATTGAATGAGTGATCTCCTTATATAGTCGTAGGTAATCCTCTCTCATAAATACGTATTGTTTAGCCCTACCTAAATCCTGGACTTGATCCATAAAGTATCAATTTGTGGCTTTGAGCTAAGTGCCACTGGATCACTATTCTGTTATGGGTCATAGACAGGTAAACAAATAGGAAGGATAAACAAATATTATCATTTACGAGTGTTAGCCTGAGTTTTTTGTAAATTCAAGTAAGGTTTAAACTTTTTCTAGGAATTCTATTAATTTTGAACTATTAAAGAATAGTTTAAGTTATCTTTTATTATTTTTATCTCTATTTTTAAGTTATTGGTATCATTAATTTACCAATATATACAAGCAAACAATAAAGG
>NC_061122.1:22571213-22621222 GCF_002878395.1 Capsicum annuum | reverse complement strand
GTCGGGATTTTTATAGGATTTAAGTGGGGGTATTTTGGACATTTCTCTAATTACCCTAATAAGGACCCATGATTTCTAATACACTTAGGAGGTTATTTACCCAATTATTTTATTCTTAAGCACTTAGCATCTCTTCCAAAATATATCATAATTCTCTCAAGAGTTTTGGGGTAAAGAGCTAAGGTTTTAACTAAGGAATTTCTTTGGGGCTCGTCTTGGTGAATTATTCCACCAATCTTCTTGGTTTAAGGCATGATTCTCTTCCCTAGTTGTGATTTCAATTAAAGGCATGGTTATAGGTTGATTTCATGGTTTTACTCTTGCATGATTTTGGCTTTCAACTACTGATTTGGGGGTTTTGATGTTAAAGCCTTGGTTATGATTTCTTATGGTTTTAATTATGCTTTCTATGCATTAATGATGGTTTTGGATAATGTAATTGCATGGTAATGGTTTAATGGTTATAAAATTTGGTTTTGGATATGTTATACCCCCAGGTGTTTGATTAAATGCTTATAAAAATATGTTCATTGTTTTGACTCTTTTAAATGAAACTCTTGCTTGTTTTCAGCTTATGCATAAAACTATAAATGGTTTAAATTATTTACTAAGGTTAAAGGCTAATTGGTTATGCTTGTGGAGAACATGGTAGTTTCCCAAGATGTTAATATGGTAAATGGAAAGGGCATTGAGAGTCCCCTTAATCTAAATGTTTGGCTAAGGATAATGCTTACAAGTATGGTGGTATTATGATACCACTGGTTTATTAAATAGCATTGGCTAATAAATGGATAATTTGGTTGTTTGTACTTGGTTTTAATTAGGTATTATTGGCGGGAAATGTAAGCTAAGACGTGGAAGGTGGCAATCCCAGGGGGATCAAAACCCAAAACTCAGATTGCCGATATGAGGGGTCTTTGATTACCACGTGTGAGTATCACATTTATATAGGAGGGATTTACTAATCATCCTAGGTTTATTGCATGATCGTGCAGCTACACGCACCGGGACCCTTTCAGCAGGGTGAGCAGAACCCATATAGCCCGTGGGTGGTAGAACGGCTAAGCTACACAACCCAGGTTAACGTTTTAAAAGGCATGTAAACCCAGTCCTTTTCCCAACACTTATATATATTTATGGTTATTTGCATTGGATGGTTTTCACTTAGTTTTGGTAACTGGCATTACTTTATCCTTACCCCTAGTTTCATGCTAGTGTTCAGCAACTAACCCATTCACTGGCGGCTATATACCCACGCTATGCAGGAACCGAATGTTTGACTCTTCCTTCATAGTACTTGATTTGGGGATAGCTTATTGGACAAAAGTAGTGAGCTTCCATCCTTTCAAAAGGTATCATTTCATGTTGGATATTCTTAGATATTTTACCTTCTTTCTGGATATTAGTTTTGGCCATGGTTGAGGGCATGTACCAACCAGATATTTGTATTCTTTTGGATAGAGGCTTTGTGGTACTTCTGGGGGTTGGTATGGGCGGGATCGGTATTAGTGTCAGCCTTGGTGTTGGAATAAGCTGGGAGGCTAGCATCATCAAACATAATTTCTCATTGTTCCATAGTACTACATTTGGATTTGATTATCATATTATGTTTTGATATTCCCTTTGGTATGGTATAGATGGGTGGTTTGGTTTGGACAAACTCGGTTGGGTCGGCCATAGTTGTGACCCTATCCCAGAGTCTTAATAAAGACATTTATGTTATCTTGTTAAATATTAGGAATTCAGTCAATTTAGTACAGGCGGCTGAAAGTTAGGTTGGGTAACGGGGGTCGTCTGCGATCCTAGGTAGACTTGGGATGCCTATTACGACAAGGCCCCGGTCCAAGATGCATCAGAAACCCTCAAGAAATCTTCAAGAAACTAGCTATTAAAGTGTGTGAGGTATTTATGCATGGGTACCTTTAATCCATGGAGCCCACAAACCCCTTCTTTGATTAAAATATGAGTTTTTCCTCTATTATGAAGTTACATATGTTCAAGATGAATTGGATTCATGTTTTCCTTAGTAGTTTGAACTCAATTCTTGTCCGTGTATGATTCCATGAAAGTTTAAGTTATCTCATGCTTCAATTTTTAATTTCTCATGTCATATTCAAGTGAATTTCATGTTATTGTATCGAATTATGAATTTAGCCATGTAATAATGTTGTCTACTCATGTTTAACATATTCCCATATTCAATTTCATGCTCTTTACTTACTTGGTGGCTTTGGATCTTGGAACCCTGATTTCTATACTAAAATTTTAAGCTTTGATGTCGTATTTTATGATCATTCAGTTCTGGTGGTTTATGAACACCCCATACCTATGTGTTTTACACGATTTTGGATTTTCAAGTATTGAGTCAGTTAAGCCATGAATTTTATCATTATACTCGAACATTTATGATCATGATAAGCACTATTAAGAAGTAATGTTCAGTTGAAGTTAGTTCAGCCAGTGTATAAATGTCATTTCATTGGGAGTAGGATTTAGCACCAAGTGAATGCAGAGATGGCGTCTCTCCTGTTAGTTCAGGTAGAGTCGTTAGTAGTGGTCCCTAAATTCTAAAACTATGTAGCCAACGTAGGATATAAGGGATCCCCTGTCAGTTTATGCTTGACTTTCTCTTGGGGGTTACCTGCCAGTTTAGGCTTGACAACCTAGTCTTTCGGGACAACAGATTAGTGGATCCACACAGCCAGTATTATTACTCGTGGCACGATACTGACACCCTTCCAACTGGGGTTACGGATTGGACCCCAATTAACTCAGATTGGGGAATGTCGATTACATGGTACCCCCCACAGTTTCAGTACAGTATCCAGTATATTTTATTTCAACTTTGCTTGACCAAGTGTACAGATTTTCAGTTATTTAGTTATACAGCTTTCATTCTTACAAATTTCAAATTATCTTAGAACATTTTTATGCATGATCTTGCATTCTCAGATATTATATGTTTATGCAATCATGCTCAGTTATCTCATGTATTTGAGGCAGTCCTTACCTCAAGTACCAGTACATTCAAAGTACTGGTCGCATACTCTTCTTTGCGCTATGTTGCCTTATAACATAAGTTTAGACACTCAGTTTTTTGGCTGTTCCAAGACAGCTCAGCGTTACTCAATAGTAGCAGTGGTGAGTCTTCATCTATCGAGGACATGATTTATTTATCCCAGCTATTTCGATAGTTCCTTTGTTCAGTCATTCAGAGTTAGTTGGGGGCTTAACCCATCAACTCCTCGTGATGTTTAGAGGCTTTTAGACAATCAGTTAGATAGTCAGTCAGTTCTTTTAGTATTTATCAAATATTTTAGACATGTTTTTACTGCATATTTTAGTATTCAGTTTATCTTCCGCACATGTGTTGTATTACTATTTTGTTCAGTGCTCATAGTAGGTACCAGCTCATGGGTTAGCTTGTGGTCACTTGTGGTCGTAAGCACCATTATCATGACTAGGGGGTAGTCTCGGGTCGTGATATCAACCTAGTTATAATTTCTTATAGTGACTCATTTTCCTTTATTTTGAAATCCTCATATTCAACGAGAAGTAAGGCAATTCTGAATATTCTCACTTGGCTAATACATTCATGTACATTCACTGAGGCATCCTAGATTTGTTTAGCAGTGGTAAATTTAGACACTCTATTATACTCGGCCGGACCAAGACCACAAATAAGAACGTTTTTTGGCTTTTGCATTCTTTCTGAGTGCAATAAGATCCTCTGGGGTGAATTCACTCCTTATCTTTTTCACTTGTTCTCCATCCACTGTCTTTATGGGAATTGTTGATCCATTAGTAATTTTGTCGTATAAATCATAATCTTCTAATTGGGGTATTGATTGGAACCCAACTCAGCTATAATATCTTATTTGGGGAATATCTGTTAGATGACTATCTCCCACAGTCTCATTCTTAGTCTCAGTCTCAGTCTTCAGTAAAGAACTCAGCTAGTTCTACAAACTTTTAGGATTATCAGATACAGTCACTCAGCTCAGTACGGAACTCAGCTAGTTCCATCAGAATAGGACTGTTAGGTAAAGGTACTCAAAAATTAGTACATCAGTTATCAGTAATCCATGTTGTCAGTAATCCATGTTATCAGTAACTCAAAATCCATAATCCATATGATTTTAGTTACAGTTATGTATTTATGCATGTATTCTCACACAGTCAAATCCATGTTATTCAGTCAGTTATAGCTCATGCATATGAACACATACTATTGTGTTTTATACCATAGGTTCAGATGCTTAGGTTCCCGATCGCTCTTAGCAGTTTAGATTTCAGCAGTCAGAGTCAGTGATGAGTCCTCATAGTTTGAGGACATGGTTATTTCATCATTTTAGTACTTCAGTTCTTAGTTTATTTTAGCAATTAGAGTTAGTTGGGGAACATGTCCCATCAACTCTTTATTCAGACAGTTTGGAGGGTTTTTCAGACTATGCATGTTTAGACAGTTATTTTAATTTTGGTATTGATATACCCTATTTCAAATTTATTACAGTATTGAACCTTTTGGTAGTTCAGCCCATTATTCTTTATATTTTATCTTTATTTTATAGTTACTGCAGCAGGTACCATTCATGGGTTAGCTTAGGGTCCTTTGGGATTATGAAAACCGTGTAGCATCCGGGTGCCAGACTCGGGGTGTTACAAACTTTGTATCAGAGCCTCAGGTTCAATAATGTCCTAGGAAGTCTGAAAGGCCACCTCTAGTATAGTCTTATGCATGGGTGTGTCGGACGACATATTTATGTACAGGAAGCTATGAGATGTTTTAGGAATAGTTTACCTTCTTTCAGTACCCATGCCGTGCGAGTAAGCATAAGCTCCAGTTAAACTCTCAGTCTAATCCTTCTTTCTCTTCCATATACAGAAAAATTCCTCCAAAGAGGACTCAAGGAAGAGGAACAGGAGATCATCCAGCCCCTCAGCCTAATCTTTTAGGCGAACATGTCTCCCATGCAAAATGTAGAGTTGCATTCACTACTTTTGCTAATTCAGTTGCTGCTCAGAATGAATGGCCAGCTGCTGTTTCGAACAACCCAGTGGCCAATTCTGTTACATCCAAGATTTGGGACTTTACCTGAATGAATCCTCCATCTTTCATCGGGTTTAAGACATATAAGGGCCCTCATGAATTCCTTGATGAAGTATAGAAGGTTATAGATATTATGGGAGTGGATTCTATCCAGAGTGCTGAGCTAGCTGCATATCAATTGCAGGATGTGGCTCACACTTAGTTCAAATAGTGAAAAGCAGAGAGGGCTATAGATACAGGGCCTATTGATTGGGAGAAGTTTGCCATCATTTTTCTAGATACATTCATTCCCCTAGAGCTGAAAGAAGCTAAGGTGTTAGAGTTTATTAACCTCAGGAAGGGCAACATAACAGTGAAAGAGTATTCTCTTAAGTTTATTCAATTAGCTAGATATGATCCTCATGTAGTGGCAGATAGTAGAGCTAAGATGAGTAAGTTTTTGTATGGAGTGAATGATAGTATGGTCAAGGAGTGCAGGACCGTGATGCTGATTAGTGAGATAGACATAGCTAGGCTTATAGTCCATGCTCAGCAGATAGAGGAGCAGAAGAATAAGGAGAGAGAAAACAAGAATAAGAGAACTAAAATAGGTAGATTCAATTTTATTCAGCCTAAGTCGGAGGGTAGGAATCATTTTCAGTTCCACCCAAAGTTCTCATCTCCATCTCCTTCCTCATCAAGTGCTCCAGTTCCTAAGTTTAGGAATGGTAACAAAGATAGGGAGCCAGGCTCTAAGTCTCAGGGCAGTATTAGCAATGTCGAACTCATCCTCTTTGTCAAACTTGTGGCAAGTACCATTAAGGTATTTGTAGAGCTGGCAGTGATGTTTGTTTTGGATATGGAAAGCCAGGCCAAAGAGTCAGAGATTGTCCCTAGTCAGGTTTTCAGGTTCAGCCTAATCGTTCCTCAGCTCAGTCTAGTTGCTCGAATCAGCAAGGTGCCACTTCTAGTGCTTCCAATGGGCAACACCCAAAAAGACTTTATTCCCTCCAGTCCTGATAGGACCAGAATAATTTTCCTGATATGGTCACTGGTACATTACAGATCTTTCATATACATGTTTATACTTTGGTAAATCTAGGAGCTTCCTTGTCTTTTGTTAATCCTTATATAGCAGTTCATTTTGGAGTCAGTCCCAAAATTCTAGTAGAGCCCTTCTCAATCTCTACCCTAGTGGGTATAACTATCATAGATCGGAAGGTATACAGGAACTATCCAATTTTGGTATTCCAGAAAGTCACTTCAGCAGACTTAGTCAAATTAGAGATGACTGATTTTGATGTCATGCTTGGCATGGATTGGCTTCATTCCTTCTATGCCATAGTCGACTGCAGAAATAGAATTTTCTAGTTTCAGTTTCTGAATGAACATATCCTAGAGTGGAGGGTAATACTTCAGCCTTCAGGGGTCAGCTTGTTTCCTAGCTAAGGGCAAGGAAAATAATATCTAAGAGGTGTGTCTATTATCTTGTTCAAGTTGAGGACTCTAGTTCTAAAACTCCCAACCTTAAATTAGTTCCAGTAGTAAATGAATATTTAGATATCTTTCCCAAAGATCATCTAGGAATTCCTCTCGAAAGGGAAATAGACTTCGACATAGACCTTCTCCCAGATACTCAACCCATATCTATTCCGCCATACAAAATGGCACCAGCAAAACTCAAAGAGCTAAAAGAATAGTTGAAGGATCTCCTCAACAAGGGGTTCATCAGACCAAGTGTATCCTCATGGGGTGCACCAATTCTATTCGTGCAAAAGAAAGACAGTTCTTTTAGAATGTGCATAGACTACCGTCAGCTCAATAAGGTCATAGTCAAGAACAAGTATCCACTTCCCAAAATCGATGACTTGTTTGATCAACTCCAGGGTGCCAGTTACTTCTCTAAGATGCCCTCAGATCAGGCTATCATCAACTCAGAGTCAGGGAATATGACATTTCAAAAATAGCCTTTCGTACTTAATATGGTCACTTCAAATTCTTAGTCCTGTCATTTGGTCTTACCAATGCCCCAGAAGCTTTCATACACTTGATAAATCATGTGTTTAAGTAGTACTTAGACATGTTTGTCATAGTCTTCATGGATGACATTCTTTTCTATTCCCGTAGTGAGCATAATCATGCAGACCATCTCAGAATAGTATTGCAGACCCTTAAAAATTATCAGTTGTTCTCCAAATTCAGTAAGTGCAAATTTTGGCTAGGGTCAATAGCATTCCTTGGTCATATCATTTTTGGTCAAGGCTAACGTTGTGTTTGATGCTCTCAGTAGACTGTCTATGGGTAGTGTTTCCTATGTTGAGGACAGTAAGAAGAAGTTAGCTCAAAAAGTTCAACAGCTTGCCCGACTAGGTATCTGCTTTGTCGATTCAGCAGAAGGCAGTGTATGGGTTTAGAATAGTTTTGAATCATCTCTAATTTCATAGGTAAAGGAAAGTTAGGATAGAAATCCGAGTATAGTTAAGCTAAAAGAATCAGTCAGAGATCAGAAGGTAGAGGTTTTCTCCCAAGGAGGAGATGGTGTGTTGCATTGTCAGGGTTTTTTGTGTGTTCCAAGTGTTGATGACTTAAGGTAGTAAATTCTTGCAGAATTGCATGATGTGCGTTACTCTATTCATCCAGGGGCCACCAAGATATACCATAACTTGTGGGAGATCTATTAGTAGAGTGGGATGAAGAGAGATATTACAGAGTGTGTGGCTAAGTTCTCAACATATCAGCAAGTTAAGATTGAGCATCAAAAACCAAGTGGGACCATGCAGGAGTTTAGTATTTTACCTTGAAAGTGGGAAGAAGTAAACATGGACTTTGTGATGGGTTTGCCTCATACTTGTCGTCAGCATGATTTATTCTGCGTCATTATAGACAGAATGACTAAATCAGCTCATTTCCTTCCAATCCATATCTCTTATTTAGCCGAGGATTACGCCAAACTCTATATCATATAGTTGGTCAGATTTTATAGTGTTCCATTGTCTATTATCTTAGATAGAGATACCTAGTTCACCTCTCATTTCTGGAAAGCATTCCAAAAGGGTCTTGGTACCTAAGTTCACCTCAGTACAACCTTTCATCCTCAGATGGATGGTCAAGAAGAAAGGACCATTCAGACCTTGGAAGATATGCTAAGGACATGTCCAATTGATTTCATGGGTAATTGGGATGACCACTTGCCTTTGATCTAGTTTGCATAAAACAACAGCTATCATTCCAGTATTTAGATGGCTCTATTTAAATCTCTCTACGAAAAGAGCTGCAGATCTCTAATTGGTTGGTTTAAAGTCTGTGAGGCCACAATTATAAGGCCTAACTTGGTATTTGATACCTTAGATAAAGCTTAGTTAATCAGAGAGAGGCTCAACATAGCTCAGAGCCAACAGAAATCATACGTAGATGTGCGTAGAAAGGATCTCGAGTTTGAGATTGGTGACTATGTGTAATTGAAAATCTCTCCCATAAAGGGAGTGAAGAGGTTCGACAAGAATGGAAAGGTCAGTCCCTGATATATCATTCCCTTCAAAATTCTCAGTCGTGTCGGCAAGGTAGCTTATGAGGTCGAATTACCTTCAGATCTAGCTTTATTCTATCCAGTATTTTATGTCTCCTTACTAAAGAAGTGCATAGGTGACTAAGCAGTTGTATTCCCTATAGATGGCATATATGTTTAGAGTAGTCTCTCTTATAAGGAAATTCCAGTCTAAATCCTTGACTATCAGACCCGCAGACTGAGGAACAAAGAAGTCCCTCTAGTCAAAGTTCTTTGGCAGAATCAATCCTTTGAAGGAACTACTTGGGAAGCAGAAGCATACATGCAGACCAAGTATCCTCACCTCTTCTCTGCTAATTCAGACTTAGCCCAAGGTAATGGCTTTTCTTAAGCTTATTCCATTTCATGTTTAGATTTTAGTTACAAACTTGGTATTCAGCTTTATTCTCAGTTTTCCATTTCAAACTTGGTATCTTTTACCATTGCATGTTCATTCTTATGTTCATGAGTTAGTTCAGTCATATATTCATGTATCAGATATGCATGATCAGCTATCAGTACTCCCAGTCATGCATTCATGTATCGGCTCAGTCATGAAATTATGCATCAGATATGCATGCTAAGTATGAATCTCAGTAAATTAGTAATGTCAATCATGTAATCATGTTTCCATTATTCATGATCAATATATACTTTAGGTTATAATTTCTCCCATCTCAGTCAGTCTTATTCGAGGATGAATGTTCCCAAGGAGAAGATATTGTAAGATCTCACAAAATTCCTAGCTTAATTCAGTCCTTTAAGCTTGTCAAGGGGTCCCAGACTTAGAAAAAATTCTAGCTAAGTTTCCCGACTTAGTTTATTTTAACCTTCAAAAGTAGAAAATCTTATTTAATGAACTTAATGTCCTTTAAGGGATCTATATTCTATTAATTCATGATTAGGAAGGTCAATAGGTGTTTTCGGACAAGTTTCAAATATGTCGAACCTCGTTTAGGCCACATTTGGAGTCCCAAAATAGTGGACCAATGAGATCTTGGTGCGCTGCGTTGCCCATCGCATTGGTTAATATTATTCCAGGTTGCTAATCAAAAGTACTGAGACATGGTGCTATCATGGCACGACGCATCGAGTATCACATCAATGCCATCGACATGCCGAATTGCCAAATGCGTTAGTGCCCAGTTTTAGCCATTAAATGACTGTGTCCTTAAGGGTAATTATGTCATTTTCCATCGACCATCAGCCCTCATAATATGAAATTTATCCCTCTTTTATCTAAATACATTCATTATTTCACAATTGCTCAAGAACAAGAAACCGTAGAAGATTAATTTCAAATTAGGAACTCAAGAATTCCTCCATTAGCCTTCAAGAAATTATCTACTAAGGTATGTAAAGTGTTCATCTAAGGGTCCCATCCACCCTTGGATCTAAAAAAACCCTTTTCAAAATATGAATTTTGAATTCCATATTGCGGGTTGGATTGTACACCTGTTTATGTTGTGATTTGATTTCCAAAATTGAATCTTTATTGAATTCTCATGACTTTATGTTAGTATGTGGATTTAAATCCTTAAATTTTAAGTGCTTGATATAGCCATGATGTATTAGTTGTTGATTCATGCTCTAGAAAAGGTTATGTCTTACATGTGTTTGTAAAAATACCTAAGTGAATAAGAATTGTGTAGTATGACTTATTTGTGATCTCAATGATAAATTCATGATGTACCTACATGTTCAACATGACTTTCATGCTAAAGCTATGTCTTGTAATGATTTAAGAAAATGTTCATGAGATTGAAATTTTGAATTTATGATATGTTGCATGGTTTCCCTATCCATGTACCAACTCATGACCTTCAAGTGCTTGTGAAATCCCTCAATGATTGTATTGTGAATTGATGACTATGGTCACGTGTTCAAGAATGGTCATGTCTTATTATTTTCATGCTATCAAGTCCTAGGGGTATTTAATACCCGATAATTTAGCTGTGTGCCTAGAGCCAATGTTAGTTTTCAAAATACTCTCAGTCAAGCCATGATCAGTAGAATTCAGTAAGTTACAGAACTCAAGAAAACTCAGTAATCTCAGTGTCAGTCCATTCCCAATTCAGTATTCAGTTAAATCCTTAGCAAACTCTATTAGTTATCAAAATTTAATAGTATTTCGTTAGTCAACGAAACTCAATGAACTCAGTCTAGTTCAACTCAGTATAATCAGTTCAGTGTCTATTCATATAGGAGTAGGATTCAGCACCGAGTGAACCCAAGGATAGGTTCAGTACGGAACTTTGCTAGTTCTATCAGAATCAGGACTGTCAGGCACAGTCACTCAGTAATCAGTATATTAGTTATAAGTAATCCATGTTGTCAGTAATCCATGTTATCAGTAACGCAGAATTCATAATTCATATGATTTTGGTTATAGTTATGTATTCATGCATGTATTCTCATGCAGTTATGTCCATGTTATTCAGTCAGTTATAGTTCATGCATATGAACCCTTGCATTCAGTCTTACCTCACTTTGCATACCAATACATTCTCACATACTGACGCATACTTTTCTCTTGCGCTATGGTGTTTTATACCATAGGTTCGGACGCTCAGGTTCCCAACTACACTTAACAGTTCAGATTTTAGCAATCAGAGTCAGTGGTGAGTCCTCATAGTTCAAGTACATGGTTATTTCACATTTTCAGTACTTCAGTACTTAGTTTATTTCAGCAGTTGGAGTTAGTTGGGGACATGTCCCATCAACTCCTTATTCAGACAGTTTAGAGTTTTTTTTCAGACTATAGCATGTTCAGACAGTTATTTTAGTTTCTGTATTTATATGCCCTAATTCATATTTATTACAGTATTAAACCTTATGGCAGTTCAGCCCATTATTCTGAATATTTCAGTATTATTTTACAATTACTGTAGTAAGTACCAGTCATGCGTTAGCTTGTAGTTCTTTGGGATTATGAACATTGTGTAGCGTCCAGGGTACCAGACTCGGGGCATTACACCCACATACCTTGATGACTTAGTTTAAAGAGTAGAACTCAAATCTCGATTTGTTCCTTGGAAATCTTAGACTTAAGGATTGATTTTTCCTGATTTCTTGATCTTGGAGAAAACCCTAGTTTGATCTTGTATTTGAGAGTTAAGAGAGAATTTTAATGTTGAAAACTGATAGCAAAATGGATTATAACGCTTAGGATACAATTTATATTTGTGGGGTAGCTTTTAGGTTGAGGAAAAGACTAAAATACCCCCAAAGAAAGCAAAGAAATAGCAAATTTTCATCAGTTGACGACCATGGTTGATAACCCGTCACTCAGGTGATAGGTCATCACCTAGGTCACCACTTTTGGACTAGATTTTACAACTTACTACCCTAGGCTGACGTCTAGGGCAGATAGGCCATCACGTAGTTGATTAGTCGTCAGCCTCGTCGTCAAATTTTGGCAGACAAATGCTACAAAGTAAAATGAGCATAAATTTCTACTACATTATCAAATTAAGGTGAAACTAGTTTCTTTGGAAATAAGACTCGACAACCTTTCATTTGATATATAGTAGAACCTCTAATTCGATATATACTAAAAGTTATGGTCGATATAATTTGACCCAAGTTTAGATGTTCATCAAAACTTAATCGATAGAAGAGTTTTCAACTCGTCTTTGAGTTTGGGGATTTTTTTTACCTCAATTCATATTCAAAGGTATTCACACACTATAGGATTGATCATCACACATATATTAACAAAGAATCATTGGGTTCGGTTCTATACGCGTAAAAAGGATGGTTCAAAGTTTAGCCCGAAAGTTTGGGGTGTTACATTATCTCCCCCTTGGGATCATTATCCCCAAATGATGGGTAGGGACTTTTTGAAGCTCTAAAAGTGTAGAATAAAGAACGTAACATCATATTGAACATTTTTCCTCAACAAAATATGCGAAGGCAGCCAACGAGCTTCAAGATAACCCTTAGGGAAACGTGTAAGCACCAAACATGAGATAACGAAACTTGATGTCGACATGATCTTGGCATGTGTTTTCTGGCACATTATCAAAACATGAATTTACTAAGAATCCTCGACCTAATTAAGATTAGACAAGACATTATATGAGATTCTCACGATACATAAGAATAGAAAACATTATCCACCTTACAAGATACAACGAAAAGACTTAAACTTAGAGACACTACTTGTCTACACCCCAAACAATAAATTACATGCCTATCATTTCCAACTTACGATTCTCCCAATGAGCATCTAACCACACAAGTTTGAGTCCCACTACATAGTACTCCTATGTTGATGCCTAACTCGAAGAAACGAGGTGCTAGTTTAAGCTATGTGACTCTATATTCTACATCTACTTAAGAAGATTTCCTTCATCTTATCACTACTGTTAAACACACTCTAGTTTTAAATCAAGCAGTACTAACCCTATAGCTCATTGGTTTGTATTTTCAAGAATTACAACATTCAAGCCTAATCATTACTACACCCATTACGTGGATCTCCCTACTAAAACCAGCCAATTTAATCATTCTCCACTAAAGTTTTTGCCATATAACCCCTTCTTAACTATCTCACGTAACAAAAGTTCATCTCCTTCTTCTCTCTTCTCCTATAGCCTTAGCTCAAGAAATCACATCAAAATTTTCATCTTCAAAAATATCTACTCCCCCACCAAACACACTACTACGCTTCTACAACCACCATCATACTAACATGCGGAGGGTCATTAAGGGATCCAAGCATAAGTATCATGAATGGAAGTAACACTTGTCAGACCACAACTTATACTTATTGCACTACTCAAGGAGCAACATGAGGTGAAGATATGATAGAATAGACACGAAGTGCTTCATATATCAAGTATTCGAATCATAAGTAAAGAGTCATTCTGCACGAACACAACACAACATGATTCCTTAGGATAGACCACAAGGACAAACATGGATGCACATATCATGAGGTATATGGCATAAAGCCAAAATTTATGTAGTTACCAACTAAGACAAGGATTTTCCACTTGAAGCGATTGATCCTCATTTAAAGAACTAAAATTTTCCAATGAGTTATCATAAACTTTATAACTTTGAGTAATCTCGATATTAAATAGATCGATAACGTATGGAAAGCATAGTTTCTTTGAATCAAGCATTATGTGTAACATGCACTTTTATGGATCATGGGTAACATAACATAGAGCTCGAATAGATTGAATATTGGATCACTGAGAGATATTATTGCTTCTATTTTAGAGGCCAGAACATGACATGAGTTACATAGAGAGCTCAAACCTTAGACATTGGCGGGACTTAAATACATAAGACATTGGTAGATGTCCACTCAATTTGAAGTAGGAAGAGCTTGCTTGAATAGGAATTGATTTATCATGATTCTTACTTGAAACTGGACACCACAAGAAAAATTCAGGAACAACTTTAATCCATCATCTCCCCCTTAGACCAAAGTCACACCCCTAGACCTACAGGCATAATCTCACATCAAAATCTGTAGTCACAGCTTTCAATGCAAAAGAGATATCACCATAAACTCAAACTCTAAACCCTCCTTGAGGAATTATACTCTGAAGGCCTCGTTTTTCAATAATAGACATCACTCTACAACTCTCACTCTCATGAGCATATGCATTCACACTTCTTATCACAGAAGTGGGTATCAATACACACATGAACAAACCTCCCCTTAATAATTTTTATATAAGGACACCAAATTCTTTCTAAGACATCCCCTTTCAGGGACACTAATAGTAAATTCTTCTACTCCCAAAGTCATCAACTTACGACTAATATTCTTATGGGAATAGACACCTACACTTCTAAACACTTAGCACTCCATCTTTAATTCCTTAGAATACTATCATCATACCTCTAATCACATAACCTATAACTTACCGAAATCTGTAAACCTATACCAAGGGCGCATATTGCCTACCTATATATCCTCAATTCTACTCTAAAGAACACTATACAAAAAATTTCCACACCTCTCCACACTACAAGATTCAAGAATTAAATCTAGGTACACATAACACTTTACACATAAAACTTTATTTAACAACCTGCACTACCTGGGGTTCAACTTATTCCTTTTTACTCACGTTCTTATCCACTCAAAGATACAACCATAATTCATCGCTTAAACACTAGTCCTCAAGTACACATATATCTCACGATTACCACTTAAACCTTTTATAAATTATCAACCTAGGCCACTTCACACATCACATCAAGACTGCTAATTAATTCCAACAAAACATGCATCATTAATCTTAAGCTACCACTCTTACCACCATATTTTATATCTAACGTTCAAGCCTATAATATAATGTCAATCATGTACCACCAATGAAATATGCCACATGCTATACTAATCCATCATATTGGGAAATCAACCCCAAATACTTTATTTTGCCTAGATACTTCCTTCAATCACATCCCCTCCATGACATTACTATTAAACCTCAAATTCAACTACCTATATTCTTACATAGTACTAGTTTACAACTACTAAAGAAAAGACAATCAAAGAGGGTAAAGTCACATAATAAGGATAGTCGATCTTAACCTTATGATATAACCCATTTCAATCTAATCAACATATTTTAATTTCTTACATCATACTTATTTACCCATGTATACATTCTCACTATCACAAAATTCCATAAACACCAATGAGTCTCTACCCATAACTTATTCACTAGTCTACTCCTTTTTGTTCACAATTTATGAATAATTTCTACAACCACCATAACTATCAATTCTGAGATCCTTCCCTATTTTTAATAAATAATAATTATAACCAGCCACTTCCTTCACAAGCTATCACAAAATCTACAAATATTGCTATCACATCAGTCTATCATTATAAAATGGCAACCCACTCCTCAATCCACGATTAAATAACCAAAACTATTTATTTATGCAAAAGTTACCCTCACTCTAACTTCTAACCTTATGATTTCATATAACCAACTTCTTGTCTCTTCTCACTAACAATAGGTCATGACATTTTAACATATACTACTACTCGGGTGTAAATACAGCTTCAACATTCTGCTACACATCATTACCCTTATATATGACATCTACAACAAGAATTTTATAAAAGGATAATTGATAACGCTCAACTTACACATCAATATAGTGCAAGGCGGTCGTCGTCAACATATTTACCCAACTTTGGAGTCGAGGCCGAATCCACAGGGAATAATGTGAGTGGTGATTAAACTAGTTTGAAACTAAAGCTACAAGTTAGATTCAAATAACTGGCACGAAAAGACAAAATAGGGGTCTTTAAGGATAGAACAAAAGTTATTAGCATTTCAATTTGCCTTAAAACTCAAATCTAAAACTACAATATTTCAAATCAATGATATAGAGAAACTAGGGTTGTGATTACTATGATGATAATCCTTCATTGAATAACAGTTGTGGTATTGGATTCTTGTGACTTGTGGGAAACACCAAATTATTAGTTTCGACAGTCTATCTAAGTGTTTCTCAACCTACTTACATGTTGAACTCCCTAATTCTCTCGAACTTAGGAAATCATTCTATTCATACTGATTTTATCTCAAGTTGATCAATCTTGTTATAGCATAAATCATTAGATGAGAGCTTAACCTTCCCAAATCCTTGTTGATAATTCGCTACCTTTAGTTTATTTATCAGTTCGAGCAAATCAACATAAGAGGAGATTTATTATTTGCAACCAATAAATAACAATCATAATAAAGGAATTATCAAGATGTCCCCACAATCACTCAAACCCTAACAACCTATTAAATCCATGGGGGAATAATCATAGATCTCACAACCCTAGTTGTGGGTTTTAGTTCGACATGAAAAAGGAAGAGATAGAAGTAATTATAATCATCATTCAAAGTAATTAAACTTACAAAAGATGAAGACTGAAGTTGATTCTTTTTTAAGTTTAAGAGAAAATTCCCACAACCAAATCAAAGAGTTGAAAATTGAATTCTAAGTTTTGAGCCCCAAAGAGAAGTAAAGTAGTCTTTTGAATAACTTCAAGATGTTAAGCCCTCTTCAATAAAACCCTAAAAGTTTCTATTTATATTCGTAACTTAAGAAAAATTTGAAATCAAAAATTCAGATTTTTCTCCTTAGCTGACGACATGTCTGACGGCTTATCAGAGATCTGATAGCTTATCAGACCATGTCGTCAAACTTGATTCCCATTTCATGCCTTCTGCTAATGTGTGATGACATTCTTTATGGCTTATCATACACCTGACAGCTTATCAGGAGATGTTGTCAGCTCCTCCAAGTTTGGTGATTTCTTCCTTAGGCTGACGGCAAATCCTGACGGCTTATCAAGTCTTTGACGACATATCAAATAATGTCGTCACTTCTTTATTTCAAATATCATGTACTGCCTTAGGCTGACGGGATTCTTAATGAATTATCAAAATTGTGATGACTTATTAGAGATGTCATCACACTTTTGCTCCAACTTTCTCACACTGTCTCCAGCTAATGATGACTCTGATAGCTTATCACAAGGCTGATGACTTATCAGATAAGTCATCAGCTATACTTCTCTCTCTACTTGCTCTAAAATCAACTCTTTTACTTCCATTATTGTTGGTTCTCTTGCATCTTGACTTTTACTGCATTATCAAAGAGAAAACAATCAAAAATAACAAAAGGTTCTTAAGACTTTGCAATTATTCTCAGTTAAAAGACTCAAATATGTTAGCATCTGCTCACACATCAACACCCTCAACTTAAAACAATTGCTTGTCCTCAAGAAACTAAAACACAACCAAGAGGATACAAAGTACATTTGGCAGTCAACCATCCATATGATCTCAAAACATCTTCACCATCTCTGAGGTCAATTAATTTAAAAAACAACTGTGCATATTATTGAAGGACAACAATGCGACACACAGGAATCAAGCTATGGCATCAATTCAGCAACCACAACCATGCATGTACCAAGATTACACTATCTAAAAAAGTTAACAACTAGCAATGTAACCAGTGTGCCCTTACAACAAAGAGGTCCCTTCTCACTAATATGTGAACTCAAGCATGTCAATGTGGGGATGGTCAAGAGACACTCACTCTCAGAAAGAAGTTCCAGTCAATGTATTCCAAATACCATAAGCTTGCCCTTATTTTCATTACCAAGGTTTTTAGATAGGTAAGCTAGGATCACTATAGGTCTTTTTCTTTGGCTTGTAACGTAGGTTAAAAGATGGTATGATGCCCGATGATATTTAAGGTGACTAAGCCTACTTGGCACTACACTAACTTTTGGGGTCTCACTTATTTACCTTTACCTAATTCTCTCCTTTCTTGATCACATATACTCCGAATGGGTGCGGTCTTTTTTGACAATCATTTCTTGTTTTTCATTCTTTTTCTACCATACCCAGCCTTGCATATTTTTTTATTTTTTTATTTTACCCTTCTTCATACTCACTTTACATCATGCACTCCTATGATAGCCACCCTCAACTTAGGCTATTTGCCTAAGTTAAAGTGCACAATGTCCAAGAAGGACCAGGGCCAAAACAGGTTCATTATGATACAAATGGGAAAGTGATATGTATAATAAAAAGAATAGGCATTCAGGCTCAAAATCAGGGTCAAGGGATATTATTCACACATGGAAGGTTATTTAGGCTAAAAGTGGACTAATATCAACAACGGCCTATGATCCTCCCTTAATCGCTATCCAACAACCAAGGCAAGACCAACCGAGCAAATTTTGGATTTAACACACAACGGAAACTAGGTAGTATCTCACACAAACATAGCACAAAGGTACATCACAAGCTACTACCTATTCGGTTCATGTAATTGTTTAGCAATGGTTATCATGTCACTAGTACTAATTCCATAACAAGATGCACAGTGGTCATACATAAATGCATATCACAAAGTTATAAAATAGACCATTGGAGAAGTGTTCAAAAATTAACAAAAACATGTTAACTGCCTAAGGTACTTGTATTTCTCCTATTCAACTACAATATTTTACAACAAATCACAATACGCCTAAACATACCAGCTCTAATAGGAACAAGACTCCGGGAAAAAGAGGCACGACAACAAAAATCCCAAGAGGGCATCAAAACCCACAAGTAGTCCCACCCTCAACTTATAATCATACATTACCCCCAATGTGTCAAACCAAAACAAGAGAGTCAGAAACATACCTGTGGCACCATGGGTGCAAAGATATGATGCCAATCACATAATAAAAATACAAACAACAAAATACCTTGGGTTGACTCCTAAGAAGCGCCTAATATAGTGTCGCGGCATGATCCAACTCATCAATTTGTTTACTTGAATCATGATTGCACACATATCTTCAGTATGATCACTTTGACACAAGCCAAACACCAAGTTACAGTAAGTAGGACAGTATCCACATCATATTGTTAAGGTCCCATCCATGAACTTACAGGTAAATCTGGACAGCAAGCCTCAAAATATGGTCCCCCACAATAATAAAAAGAATCATTACAAGAATCGTCATCACTCAAAATACCATCTATCCAGGCTAATATCTCAAGAAAGGTATGAGAAAAATAAAAATAAAAATAAAAATAAAATAAAAGAAAATTAAAAAATAAACTAAACAAATATTTACAAGTTTAAATTCAAGCAAGTAAACTAAAATTCCAAACTAACTCTATACGCCAAATTGTTCCCCAAAAATGGCGCAATTTTTAATAACTCTCAACTTACACGTCAATTTAGTGAAAGGCGGTCGTCGTCAATATATTTACCCAACTTTGGAGTAGGATTTGAATCCACAAGGAGCAATGTGAGTGGTGATTAAACTAGTTTGAAACTAAAGTTACAAGTTAGATTCAAACAACTGGCACGAAAAGACAAAATGGGGGTCTTTAATGATTGAACAAAGGTTGTTAATACTTCAATTCGCCTTAGAACTCAAATCTTAAACTGTAATATTACAAATCAATGATATAGAGAAACTAGGGTTGTGATCACTATGATTAGTAATCCTCCATTGAATAACAGTTGTAATATTGGATTCAGGTGACTTGTGGGAAACACCAAATTATCAATTTTGACAGTCTATCTCAGTGTTTCTCAACCTACTTAGATGTTGAACTCTCTAATTCTCTCGAACTTAAGAAATCATTCTATTCATACTGATTTTATCTCAAGTTGATTAATCTTGTTACAGCATTAATATTAGATAAGAGCTTAACCTTCCCAAATCCTTGTTGATAATTCGCTACCTTTAGTTTACTTCTCAGTTCGAGCAAATCAACATAAGGTAGGATTTATTGTTTGCAACCAATAAATAACAATCATAACAAAGGAATTATCAAGATGTCCCCACAATCACTCAAACCCTAACCAACTATTAAATCCATGGGGGAATAATCATAGATCCCACAACCCTAGTTGTGGGTTTTAGTTCCACATGAGAAAGAAAGAGATAGCAGCAATTATAATCATCATTCAAAGTAATTAAACTTACAAAAGATGAAGTTTGAAGTTAATTCTCTTTTAAGTTCAAGAGAAAATTCCCCCAACCAAATCAAAGAGTTGAAAATTAAATTCTAAGTTTTGAGCCCCAAAGAGAAGTAAAGTAGTCTTTTGAATAAGTTCAAGATGTTAATCCCCCTTTAATGAAGCCCTAAAAGCTGTTATTTATATCCGTAACTTAAGAAAATTTTGAAATTAAAAATTCCTCCTTAGTTGACGACATGTCTGACGGCTTATCAGAGATCTGATAGCTTATCAGACCATGTCGTCATACATGATTCCCATTTCTTACCTTCTACTTATGTGTGACGACATGCTTGATGGCTTATAATACACCTGATGGCTTATCAGGAGATTTCGTCAGCTCCTCCTCCAAGTTTGATGATTTCTGCCTTAGGTTGATGGCTTATCAGGGCTTTGACGACATATCAGACAATGTCTTCACTTCTTCACTTCAAATCTCATATGCTGCCTTAGGCTGACGGCATTCTCGATGGCTTATCAGAATTGTGATGACTTATGAGAGATGTTGTCCCACTTCTACTTCAACTTTCTCACACTTTCTATAGCTGATGATGACTCTGATAGCTTATTAGAAGGCTGACAACTTATCATACAAGTCGTCAGCTATACTTCCTTCTCTGCTTTCTCATAAATCAACTCTTTTACTTTTATTATTGCTGGTTCTCTTGCATCTTGACTTTTACTGCAATATCAAAGAGAAAACAATCAAAAAAACTAAAGTTGCTTAAGACTTTGCATTTATTCTCAGTTAAAATCCTCAAATGTGTTAGCATATGCTCACACATCAAGAATGAATACACTTATTACCTCAGGCTGAAAAGCATGATTTCATCAAAACAAAGGTATACACTTGAATAAATACACCTTAAAGCACTAATGGACTCCTCTCAAGTCCTTGTGCTACCTCATAACTTTAAGAATAACTTAATCAGTGAGAATACCATCGCTGGGAGAGCTAGACTCTTAGACCTGTATCAAGAACAAGGAATTTTTGGATAACTTTCTTATGGGCGATCTTATAGCATGAACTAGAGTATGAAAGAATAAGAAATAACTACTAAATTCCCGATAGCTTCCTGATTATAAGTGTGGTGCGCAACACACCCATAAGCAAGACTCAAGTAGACATGATTTCACAGACACCTTAAGGCCATGAACTGTTCTCTGATACCAAATTTGTCACAACCCGAGCTGAGGACCTGGCCGCGATGGGAATCCCGAACGATGAAGGACCGAGAGCCCTTCTCTAACCGGCAATCATATACATATTTCATAAAATATGAAGGAAAAATATGGAGTGTAAAACAATATAGAATCATGGTAAACTTTTATTTTATATTGCTCAACACTGAAAGGAAATCATAATAATCAACAACATCTAACTATAGTCTTCGAAATCTCTACTGATTGAAAATAACCTCTGTTTGAAGACTGGGACAAGGCCCCCAATTGTTCCATAAATCAAAATAAAATAATAATGACTTATACATTAGGCCTTCTAGATTAAGGGATTAAGGGAGTCTCACCAACTTCCAATCTCTGACCAATCAGTCTACGGCTTAGCGGGACCTTGGGATTTGTCTTAGATCCTGAAATATAGGGGGTCAATACAAATGTATTAGTATATGAAGAAACTTAAAATAGCATATTTTTCATACAAAATAGATGAGAGCATTTCATAAAAACAATAATCATAATACGTAAGTACAAATACATGGGCATACTTTAGTGAGCTCCAAAGCACTTCTTTGAAACAATGACTTACTCTTTGTTATTCTTCTAAGCTAGTGGGTACACCCTACAAATCTGAAATTCCACGAGCTACAAGGAACCCACCCTTGACTCGGTGGCCAAGCCTCCAACCAAAGTAGCTGCCACGATTGGAGTGGCGATACCCCCCATATGATCAATCCACATGAAATCCCCCTATGTGATATGTACTAAAAGTATCATATCATGTAGGATCATATATCATAAGTCTTATATCGGTAAATACGATTTTCAGTGATGAGACCTTGCACTCAAACGCCTTCTTCGGGTAACCTACTAGTTCTCTTAAGCCCAACTTTTAGTTCTTTAATAAAAACACATTCATACTTTTCAAACATTCAATACTATCTTGTTAAGGGCATGGAATTATCGGGTATCATCATTCCCTGATGTGCAAGTCAATTAAATCATATCACATCATGTCTGCAACCCTTTTCACTTATTATCATATTCATTACCACCCTAGCATTTAAATATCATATCAGAGAGAGTTATTCAATAGACTTTTAATTCAAATATTCATCAAAACACTCTCCTCCCAATTGTAAAATCAACAGGTGGTCACCTTATATTTTTAATTACTTAAAATCCAAGAAAGATTGTTAATTTGACACAACGAACATTTGTCATGTGAAAACATAATCCTAACATGTCATAAATAGTACCACCCCATGATCATTTAACAAGCACTCACCCATTAATTTTTTGTTTAAAAAGTTCATGCCTTTAAACAACCCATAACAATATAAATCGAAAATGTCATGATAAAAGAGGGAGTCTTGTTCATTCATACTCTCATTCAACTTTCATTACACCCCAAAAGATAGATACATAATTATGTTCAAAATTCATGATAAATGATTCAAGGTAACATACAATTACTTCAAAACAACTTCCTGATGTATACTTTTTAAACAATTCCAAAACCTTTCTTTATGAATATAATTGGGGATCTTTAATATAATTAAAATAATAGAAGAAAAATTATGCCTATGCTGTTTAGAGAAGTCCCACATACCTTGATGACTTAGTTTAAAGAGTAGAACTCGAATCTCAATTTGTTCCTTGGAAATCTTGGACTTAAGGATTGATTTTTCTTGATTTCTTGATCTTGGAGAAAACCCTAGTTTGATCTTGTATTTGAGAGTGAAGAGAGAATTTTGATGTTAAAAACTAATTGGAAAATGGATTATAAAACTTAGGATTCAATTTATATTGGTGGGGTAGGTTTTAGGGTGAGGAAAAGACCGAAATACCCCTAAAGAAACCAAAGAAATAGTAGATTTTCATTTGTTGATGACCATGGTTGACAGCCCATCACTCAGGTGATAGGTCATCACCTTGGTCATTATTTTTGGGCTGGATTTTACCACTTACTTCCCTAGGCTGACGACAAGGGCTGATAGGCCATCACGTAGTTGATAGGCCGTCACGTAGTTGGTAGGTCGTCAGCCTCGTCGTCACATTTTGGTAAGCAGATACTTCAAAGTAAAATTAGTATAACTTTCTACTACAATATCAGATCAAGGTGAAACCAGTTGCGTTGGAAAGAAGACTTAAAGAACTTTCATTTGGTATGTAGTAATCCCCCTATATCGATATATATAAAAAGTTATAGTTGATGGAATTTGACCTAAGTTTAGACGTTCCTCAAAACTTTATCGATAGAAAAGTTTTCAACTCATCTTTGAGTTTGGGGATTTTTGTGACCTCAATTCATATTCAAAGGTATTCACACACTATAGGATTGATCATCACACAAATATTAATAAAGAATCATTGGGTTCAGGTCTATACGCATAAAAAGAACGGTTCAAACTTTAGCCCAAAATTGTGGGGTGTTACACTCAACTCCAACAGGAAGAATCTATCCAAGAAGGTTGTATCAAACTCCTCCCACTTTATAGGCCCTATATCTATGTCTCTTAAACCAGGTATGGGATACATCCTACCACTGGTAGGCAGCCAATTTAGCACTATCATTGGAGGTCACTCCCATAATATTTGTTACCTTCTGCACCATGTCTAGGAATTCCTGTGGATCCTTTTCTAACTTAGACCCCAAAAGAAAAGGAGGATTCATTTAGGTAAATTCCCAAATTCTGGATGTGGCAGTATAGGCCACTGGGTTGGCCTAAACAGTAGCTGGTCAAACATTTTGGGCTGCTACGGAGTGAGATAGAGTGGTGAATGCAGCTTTAACCTCTACATGTGAAAAATGCTTATTTAGGTGATCTTCCTGAATGAGCAGAGGCACTTGCTGATTTTTATTTATTCTTACATTAGTGGTTTTTGAAGGAATGTTCTATAAATGAAAAGAAAAGTTGAATTAGATAGAGATTTTAACTTGAAATCCAGCTTATTCCACGATATAAACACTGAAAGAAGGGAAACATTTCCCCAAACATCTCATAGCGTCTTGTCCATAAGTGTAGAGCACTTCACATCCATGTACAAGACTCTACTTAACGTGGCTTTTAGACTCCCTAGGATGCTTTAAAACTTTAGGCTCTGATACTAAATTTTTAACGCTCTAAGAGTACACCCTGGGCGCCACACGATGCCTACCGCTCCGAAAGACCACAAGCTAACCCATGTTGGTACCTGCTGTGAGTACTGAATAAAATGATGGGGAACGTGTGTGAAACTTAACTAAAAATGCCATAAGGTTTAAATATAAAAAAATGATATTGAATTGAGATACTGAAAACATTGCTGTAAGACTGTCAATAGCATCTAATAACTGAATAACTAACTAAAAGCGTCTGAAAGCCTCTAACTGAATGACTGTAGAGTTGATGGGACAAGTCCCCAACTAACTTCAACTGACTAAATAACTAAATTACAGATATAATAAATGTAAGATAACTCATCCTCAAAGGATGAGGACTTACCACTATTGACTATTGCTGATAGGCTAATCTGTCTAGGTACGGTCAGGAACCCAAACACTCCAATCTATGATATAAAATATCATAGCACAAGAAAAGAGTATGCGGTCAGTACTTTGAATATAATGGTATGCAAAATGAGGTTAGGCTAATATGCATGGTTTTGTGTGCATGAGTAATAATTGACTAAATATATAGCATAAGTTATGGAGTAAGATTGCATGAAAACTGTAAAGACTGAGAATGCATGACCAAGCATAAAACATGAATATAAAATAGTTTGTGAACTGAAGTGTGAGAATCTAATAACTGGGTAAACTTATATATATATGCTATGGTCAAGCAAACTTGAGACTGAATACTGAACTATATACTGGACCGAAACTATGGGAGTTAGCTATAACCGACATCCCCTAATATGTCATCAGGGTTCAACTTGTAACCCCAGTTGGAAGGGTGTCAGTACCGTGCCATGGGTACTAACACTGGTTGTGTGGATCCACTACAGTTGTGAATAATTTGAAGAATGGACAAATAATCATATGATAAAAGAAACATATGATATAACATACATAATAATTTTCATAATGCGTGATTTTACGTATTTTTTTCTTTAACTTTCTCTATGTATAGGACTAGTCTCATACGATTTTATTTGTCAATAAATATTGAAATGGAAAAAGACAAGTTCTTCCATATTTGTTAAATGCAAAATTTTTCTAAAGAACTTATGAAATGATAGTAGATTTGCAAATTAAGAAAAAGTGTCCCATGCATAGCAGTGTAATGTTACACACAATCATTAATTTACCAAGCATACCATTTGACTAATTAAATCACCGTAATCTAATGGTATTGCCTAACATCTTCACTTAGACTATATTAATTAATGAATTTTAATAGATCCTAATATTCATATATCATTTAAACATTAAGATATTATGGTAAACGATTAAATTTGCTCCTAATTATGTCAAATGAATACATATGATCTTTGTTTATAGTTAGAGTTAATTTGTCATTGAACTATGTTAAATTGAACAGATATGCACCTCATTAGTCGAGGTCAAATATTTCTTCTTTATTACTAGTTGGAGTCAAATTTTTCCCTGAACTATGAAAAATAGAATAAATATACTTTCCATTAATAATTGAGTCAAATATGCTCTCATTTTTATGAGTTAGGGTCCAACATACCCTTATTTTTAAGCATGTAAAAGTTCAACTTGATGTGTGTTTTATTTCTTATTGCACTTGGTTAGATGGGAGTTTTTATGAGTTAGGGTCCAACATACCCTTATTTTTAAGAATGGAAAAGTTCACACTTGATGTGTGTTTTATTTCTTTTGCACTTAGTTAGATAGGGGGTAGTGCAAACTTTGAATTCATTTTTTCCAATCAACCATTTTAAGTCTTGTCTTTATGTAGTAGTAATTAATTTAATCCTAATCTAAATAAGTCTAAATATAAAATGAAAGGGCAAACAATATAAATTTTGATAGTTTGGAGCTTAATTATAGAAAACTCCGACATTTTGCATAATTATTGAAAATTCCGATTTTGGGTTTGTCCAGATACATAATTAGATCCTGATACATCTGATGAAGATACACTTTTTCCTTTGTAAAGATACATAATTAGCTTCTGGTACATTTTCTTTGCTTTTGGGTCTGTCGAAATAAATAACACATCCAACGAATATACATTATTTCCTTTGTAAAGATACATAATTAGTCTTCGATACAATTTTTTTGATCTTGGGGTCTATTGAGATACAAAATTAGCTCCCACTACATCCAAAAACAAATATATAATTAGTTTAGATTTTTGTAATTACTTTACAAGGGTGAGATTTTTGTATGTTTATATTATTTTTACAAAATGAAAACCACGCATATTGTATGTACTATATTCCACACAGTATTTCCTTGTGAAAATGGATGGAATTTAATATAATCCAACTTAGATTTTACTCCACTATATTATCATTGAGGTCCTTTAAGAAACATAAATTAGCAACAAGAGACTTCTACATTTTTATTTTTTACCAACTCAGTCTTTCTTTCTTTCTTTTTTCTTCTTATTCCTTTTTTTTTTGTGGTCTCCGTTAAAAAAATTAGAGGTGGGAAAAAATTGGTTGACAAAATGGGGGAACCATTAGAAAAAGCAAATTTATGTTTTCTTGACAGTTTTCTTATGGGTCAATTTAGGGTATCAAGGTTGCACTGTTCATACTATCAATGATAATAAAAGATTATGTCTGAGATCAAACCTATCTAGCAGAAGATCTTTGAATCAGATAATAAGAATACTCAACTGAATCTGAGACTAAGATCAAGCCTACCTAATGGATGATTTCTAGATCTGATAATATGATCACACAACTGAATCTAAGGCGAAGACCAAGCCTACCTAATGGGTGATCACTGGATCTGATAATGAGATTACTCAACTGAATCTGAGACTAAAATCAAGCCTACCTAACGGGTGATCTCTGGATTTGATAAAGAGATTACTTAACTGAATCTGAAACTGAGATCAAGCCTACCTAATGGGTGATCTCTGGATCTCATAATAAGATTACTCAACTAAATTTGAGACTGAGATCAAGCCTATCTAACAAGTGATCTCTGGATCTGATAATACTAATACTAAATCTACAACTGTAGGAGTTCTTACTTAATCGACATGCCCCGAATCTAAACTGGTGGGGTCTAATCTATAACCCCAGCTGGAAGGGTGTCAATATCATGCTATGGGTAAATACTTCTACTCCGATCAAGCCTCTCTAATGGGTGACCCTCACAGCAAGTTAAGCCTAAGGCCGTATAATAGTCAAGCCTTATTATAACGGGTGAATCTTGCTCCTATGCTGGCTACACAGTTCTAGAGTTCAGGGATATCTCCTAACGACTCTGCCTCTCTAACGGGGAGCCGCTATCCCTGCACTCGCTCGGTGCTAGCTCTTACTCCCAACTTAAAGACTCTAAACTGATTCTTAACTGAACTTAAACTGAGCTAATCTATTATTGATAACATTTCTTGAATGACCTGATTGAGTTACGTTGAATTCACTTGGTTTCATATCTGACGGAATACTACTGAATCTCATTATCTGACTGCCTGATACTGAGTTCCGAACTAAACACTTGAATACTACTAGATCTGATCTGAGGCTAGAATACTAGCGATACTGAGATTACTAAGATTTTTGAGATTTCTTAAGTTCTATATCTGCCTGAGAGTACAGAGTTCTATAATTCACTAAGTTCTGAGAATCGGGGCTTAACTGAGATTATCGAGAAAACTAACACGGGCTCTAGACTACAGCTAATTTGTCGGGTATAAATACCCCCAGGGCTCGATAACATAAAATTAAAACATAACCATTCTTGAATAATCAAGACTATGGACATTCATTCACCATCACATTCACTAAAGCATCTCTTCAAGCATTTAGAAATCATAAACATGTGATAGTATAAGGAAACATGCTATTGGCTCATACTCCATTCAACAAGGTCTTACATCAAACACTCAGCATATATTGAAGAGAACATAATTGGGGAATTTCATGCTATCATATCATAATTCATTCACTAAGGCTTTCCAACAAACACTTGGCATGCATGGGTTTGCACACAATTGGGGATTTCTAGTCCACATTCTATAATGGCTCTAATTCTTTCATATAAGCATTTTATCAAACATATGGGGAGCATGCTTTAGTTATTCACAATTTCTACACTTAATTGACATAAACACATCATCTAACATGCAACTTGAAGAGGGTTTATCATGAACATCACATGAATGTCATATACTAGGATCAGAGCTTGAAACTTTGTAAACAAAACATAAATTAAAACTCAATAATAACATGAACTTCAATTTCAATTCACATGAAACATGAAAACTCATAAATATAAGATCTTTGAATTTATAAAAGAATTCTTGAACTTCTTGGGTGGAACGAACCCAAAAATCAACATCTGCATAGCTTGTCATATGATTCTCAGAAGATTTACGAAGGAATCTTAATGACTTGGGTCTTAGATTAGAAACCCTAGGTCTTCTTCTTAAAGAAAATTGAGAGAAACCAACAACATTTGGGTGTAAATATGCTGAATCTTGTGTTAAAGAGTATATATAGGGGTTGGGAAAAGACCCTTTTTTACCTTGGAATTAAAAATACAAAACTGGAAAAATCTTGATTTTACGTGTTGGCGCGACGCGCCATAATCGCGCCACCTTAATGGAAATTGGATAATTGGGAAACTGAGCCTTGGGGCGACGCGGTGGAAATTGTGTTGCCACCTTGGCTGTGAACTAGAAAGACACCGTGATGTGGTGGAATCATGGAGGATCACTGGAACTTGACAATTTCCATTTTCACTGGCTCCGCAATGCGCTAAAGTGCTAGGTGGCACACTGTCTCACTAAAATGGCTCTAACTCTTTGCCCGAGTGTCGGATTTGGGCGAATTTGGTATCGACGGAAAGATAAAATTCTCTACATGAAAAATGTCAATATTAGGGAATTCTAAATGGTTCAAAATACTTCTCACTTGGTAAGATACTTCTCAAATATTGCTTAATAGGGTAAGAACATTGATCAACTAAACTTACTCAAGGAATGATAGCATCTGAAACATGATCATGCAACTGGAACTACTGATATACTGAGGTCTCATACTGGAAACGCATATCTGATGCATAGAATAATCAACTGAAGCTACTCATTAGCTGAATTCTCACAATAGAATACATATCTGATGCATGAATCCATAATTGAGTTTATCTCATGAATGCATGACTACATACACTGAAAAACTGAACTTTTTCTACTAAATATGCATATCAAATGCCTAAATGTTTGATTGTACTGACTCTCGAAAGCATGAATGGCTATGCAATGATAACTGATGTTAACTTTATAAGGAGAGTCTGAACATGCAGCTGAATGAGTCTAAGGACATGAAAGCATTGCAAATCATGGGGTATCACCCCCTTGGGACTCTATGTCCCTCTAAACATACTTCACAGAAATACTGGGATGGGGCACAGGGCACCTACGAACTGGGTCATGATTGACCAATTGAGATCTAAAACAAATGCATGACTCATGCTGACATATAAGCTCAAAATGGGAGCAAAGGATCTAAATATGCATATCATAAAGATGAAGGACTCATAACATACCCGAATATGTATCAGGGAATCTTTCCTGATCATGGTAGGTCTGAAGCACATGAATTTTGTTCTAACGCTGACCACTACTAGCACCGGAAGGGGCACCCCACTGATGAAACTCTCTATCCCTCTGAGCTAGCACTCTATATTCTCATATTTTCTGGCCTGTCTCACCATACCCAAATCACACATCACTACCGGCTCTACACACACCTAGGTGGCTCTTTCCACACTCTCCACAAAGCGAATAGATACAAAAACCACTAGCACTACTCTGGGCTTTGGAGCTTGGCACTCCATCATGAATAACATCCTTGAAATTTGGTATGGGTACACTAGCTGAGGATAGAGCTGGGACAGAAAACTTCTAGCTATGCTAAAAATGGCTACCACCCTGGGACCCTGCCTGCGAGAAACTTTGACTACCTACTCTGGCTTTCTTACTTACTCTCTCTCTTTCTTTTGTCTTATCTGACTCTGTTGCACATGCATCATCAGTCTAGAAAGGTACAAATCTCTATTGAGCATAGCAGCTCTACACTCTTTCAATACCAACTCGGACACACCAGTCACAAACTTACTCATACTTGCTCTAGGGTCAGCTATCAAGTCAGGAGCATACTTAGCTAACTGGTTGAACTTAAGACAATACTCTTTCACTATCATGGACCCTTTCCTTAGGTTTGTGAACTCTTCTACCTTCGCATCTCTCATATCTAGTAGGAAAAACTTATCTAGAAAGGCATCCTGAAACTCTTACCAAGTCACGGGAGTTACATCCTTCCCTCTACCCTTCTTTCACATTACTACCCAATCATGAGTAATATCCTTCAGCCTATAAGATTCTAACTCTATAATCTCCTCACCAAAAACATGTATACTCTGGGTGATCTTCCTTACCTCCTCTAGATAAAGTTGTGGGTTCTCACCTGCTACTGACCCAAAGAATTATGGCGGGCTCATCCTCATGAAATCTCCAATTCTGGATGCGGTTGAACCCTCATCTTACTGAGGTGAGGCCATAGCCTAATAGTTCCCCTGAACATTAGTCATCATAGCTTGGGCTAGTGCATGAAAAGCTGCCCAAAACTCGGCGTATGACACACTCTTATTCTCAGAATATACTGGCTGAGGTCGCTGGTCATCAACCCTATGGGCACTATCTCTGCGAGGAGTCATACTTTGTAAATAAAAGAAAGAGGTGTATTAGACTGAGGATCAACTTGAGCTCATGCTCACTCACATGACATGATTACTGAAAAAGGGGAAATTGCTCCTAAAAATATCTTATAGCCTCTTGTACATAAATATGGCACGCAACACACCTATACATAATGCTCTACTAGATGCGGCTTTTTAGACTCCCTAGGATACTATTGAACCTTAGGCTCTGATACCAAGTTTGTAATGACCCAATTTTTTGGAATTGGAATGTCACACGATGCTCATGATCCCGAAGGACCATAAGCTAACCCTACACTGATATTTATACCTGAGCACTGCATAATATAGATAATAAATAAGGAAATAGGACATAAGGTTCAAAACATCTTAAAATACTCAAAACTAAAAACTGAATACTGATACATCCATTTGAAAAGCCTCTAAACTATTATACGGAATGTTGGTTAGATGATACCTCCCATAGTCTCAGATATAGTCTTAGTTCAGATATGTAGTCTTAGAGTTGCTTAACCAAAGCATACAGATATCATTATTTTTCAGTATTTTAGTTTACAGATTTTACTCAGTCAATGTTATATGCTTGGTCCATCATCTCCACTATCCATAAATTTTCACGTATCTTCAGTATTTACAAATTGTCATGCATACTCAATATTTACAGATTCTCTATATCTTTAGTATCTACAAATTCCATGTTCTTTACTTAATACTCAATATTTTACATGCATATTCAGTTAATTATGAGTTTTTTTCATGAAAACATGTCTATCAGCCTACCTTATTTAGCATACCAATATATTCAAAGCACTGATCACATACCTTTCTTTTGCGCTATGATATATTATATCATAGGTGCTAATGCTCAGTTCCCAGACCGTGCTTAGACTTCACTTCTCAAGCTATCAATAGTACAGTAGCAGTGGTGAGTCCTAATCATTCGAGGATAGATTATTTTACTTTATATCTCTATTTTAGTAGTTAGCAGAGTAAGTTGGGGGCCTGTCCCATCAACTCATATTTAGTCAGTCAGTTTTAGAGGGTTTTCAAACATTAGAGTCAGTTAGTTATTATCAAATTTAGTCAGTCAGACATTAGACATTAGGCTTATTATTATTTAATCAAATTTAGTCAGTTATTTCTATAGACTCATATTTCAGTTTTAAATTCAGTTATTAAAACATTATGGCATATTAGTATTCTTCCACATTTATGATCATTTATCTAATGCTCACAGCGGGTACCAGCTCATGGGTTATCTTGTGGTCCCTCGGGACTATAAGCACCGTGTAATGAATAGGCTCTAGTCTTGGGTTGTTACAAAGTTGGTATCAGAGCCTAAGGTTTTAAAATATCCTAGGAAGTCTAAAAGCCACGTTGAGTAGAGTTTTGTGCATGGGTGTGTAGCGCTCCATACTTATGGATGATAGGCTACTAGGAATTTAGGAAAAGGTTTCCCTTCTTTCAGTATTCATGTCATGTGAGTGAGAATAAGCTCAAGTTAAACTCCCAATCTAATCCATTTCTTCCCTCCGTTTACAGAACCTACCTCCCTAGAAGAATGAAAGAAGAATAGGAAATTAGCCAGCCCCTCAGCCCATCCCAGCAAATCCTCTAGACGAGCATGTCTCTCACGTATAATTTTGGGTTACGTTCACTACTCTAGCCAATTCTGTAGCAGCACAAATTGCCAGCTACTATTCTGGCCAACCCAGTGGCCAATACTGCTGTGACTAGAATTTAGAATTCACCTGGATGATTCCTTCTTTTATGGGATCCAAGTTTGAAGAGGATCTATAGGAATTCTTAGATATGGTGCAAAAGGTAATAGATACTATGGGGGTGAAACCTAGTCAGATTGTTGAGTTGGCTGCATATCAGTTGCAGAATGTAGCCCATACTTGGTTTAAGTAATGAAAGGTAGATAGGGGTGTTGATGTAGAGCCTGTAGAGTGGAAAAAGTTTACCACAACTTTCTTACATAGATTTTTCCCATTGGAGTTGAGGGAGGCCAAAGTGTTAAAGTTTATTAACTTGAGGCAGGGAAGCATGAGCGTGAGAGAGTATTCCCTCAAGTTTACTCAGTTATTTAGGTATGTTTCTCATGTGGTAGCTGATAACAGGTCCAAAATAAGCAAATTTATATCTAGAGTGTCTGATAGTATGGTCAAGGAGTGTAAGACCGCAATGTTGATTAGTGAGATAGACTTGTCTAGGTTGATGGTCCATGCACAATCGATAAAGGAGCAAGAGATTAAGGAGAGTGAAAGAGGAAATAAGAAAGCTAGGACGGGTAGTTTTAATTTTAATCAACCAAAGTCAAAAGGTGGTAATCGTCCTCAATATCATTAGAGGTCTACATCCCCAGCACCTTCTTCAGCCAATACCCCAGTACCAAAATTCAAAATCAATAATAGAGATAGGGCACCAGGCTCTAAGTCCCAGGTCAGTGTTAGTAGTGCTTATACAAATCTTCTATGTCAGAAATATGGCAGACACCATCAGGATGAATGTAGAGCGGGTTGTTATGTGTGCTTCGGGTGTGGAAATCTAGGCCATTGGATTCAGGAGTGTCGGGTAGTTGCTTAGAAAGGTAGATATATGCACCAACAGGGGCAGTCCTATCAGTCGCCAGTTCTATTAGGTCGCCTGACTCAGCAGGGTACCACTTCCAGTGCTACTAGTGTTTAACGTCTGAATAGATTATATGCTCTTCAGTCCCACCAAGATTAGGAAAATTCTCCTGACATAGTTACTGGTACATTGCAGGTCTTTCACTTACATGTTTATGCTTTACCAGACGCTAGAGCTTCTCTTTCTTTTGTAAATCCATATATAGCCATCAACTTCAAAGTCAATCCTAAAACTCTAACAGAGCCCTTTCTAGTGTCAACCCCAGTAGGCATTTCCATTGTATCCAGATAGGTATACAGGAACTGTCTGGTCATAATATCTCAAAAAGTTACCTCGGTTAATCTTATGAAGTTAGAGATGCTAGATTTTGACATAATTGTTGGCATGGATTGGCTCTATTTATGCTATGGCTCAGTTAACTATTGAAAAAGAATAGTTCATTTTCAATTCCCAAATAAACTAGTCCTTAAATGGAGAGGTAGAACCATAGCTCTTAGGGGTCAGTTGATTCTGTACCTTAGAGCGAGGAAGATGATATCAAAGGGAGGTATTTACCATCTTGTGCGAGTCAAAGACTCTAAATCAGAAACTCCAACTCTTAATTCAGTTCCAGTACTAAATGAATTCTCAAATATATTTCCTGAAGATCTACCTGGAGTTTCTCCCGAAAGGGAATTTGACTTTTGAATAGACCTTCTTCTAGATATTCAGCTCATATCTATTCCACCATACAGAATGGATACAGCAAAACTCAAGGAGTTAAAAGAATAGTGAAAGGATCTCCTAGATAAGGGATTTATCAGACCCAGTGTCTTCCCATAAGGCCCACTTATACTATACGTGAGTAAGAAATATGGTTCTCCCAGAATATGCATTGACTACCATCAGTTGAACAAAATCATAGTTAAAAATAAATATCTACTTCCTAGAATCATTGACTTGTTTGACCAACTTCAAGGTGCCAGTTACTTTTCTAAGACAGACCTCAGATCAGGCTATCATCAGCTCAGGGTCAGGGAATCTGACATTCTAAAAATAGCTTTCCAAACCCAATATAGTCACTTCAAATTACTAGTCATGTTCTTTGGTCTTACCAATTCCCCATCAGCCTTCAAGGATCTAATGAATCGAGTGTTCAAATAGTACTTGGACCTGTTCATCATAGTCTTCATTAATGACATTCTTGTTTAGTATCGTAGTGAAAATGATCATGATGACCACCTCAGAATAGTACATTAGACTCTTAGATCTCATCAGTTGTTTGCTAAATTCAGTAAGTGTAAATTCTGGCTAAGATCAGTAGCTTTCCTTGGCCATATTATTTCTAGTGAAGGCATTAGAGTTAATCCTCAAAAGACTGAGGTGGTGAGAAACTGGCCTAGACCCATCTCTTAATCAGATATCAGGAGTTTCTTAGGTTTAGATGGCTATTACCGTCGGTTTTTTGAAGGGTTTTTATTAATTTCATCGCCCATGTCTAGATTGACTCAGAAGAAAGTTAAGTTGCAGTGGTCAGATTTATGTGAGGAGAGTTTTCAGGAGTTGAAGACTGGACTCACCTCAGCCCTAGTCTTGACTCTACTAGATAGTTCAGATGGTTTTGTTGTGTATTATTATGCATCCAGGTTAGGTTTAGGTTGTGTCCTCATGCAGAGAGGTAAGGTCGTAGCCTATGTATTCGGACAGCTTAAACCCCAGGAGAAGAATTACCCTACTTATGATCTTTAGTTAGAAGCAGTAATATTTGCCTTAAATATATGGAGGTATTACTTGTATGGGTGTATGTGGATGTGTTCATAGATCATAAAAGCCTTCGGTATGTGTTCTCTCAAAAAACTTTTAATCTGCGTCAGCTAAGGTAGTTAAAGTTATTAAAGAATTATGGCATGAGTGTTCTGTATCATCTGGTCAAGGCCAATGTAGTGGCTGATGGTCTCAGTAGATTGTCTATAGACAGTGTTGCTCACGTTGAGGAGGGTAAGAAGAAGTTATCTCAGGAAGTTCATCAGCTTGCCCGACTATTTGTCTTCTTAGTCAACTCAGCGGAGAGTAGTGTGTAGGTACAGAGTAGTATTGAATCATCTCTAGTTTTTGAGGTGAACGAAAAGCAGGATGGAGATCCTCGCCAAGTTAAGTTAAAAAAATCAGTTAGATACCAGAAAGTGGAGATTTTCTCCCAAGAAGGAGATAGTGTTTTGCGTTACCAGGGTAGATTGTGTAGGCCTGGTGAAGATAATTTGAGGCAACGAATTCTTGCAGAAGTGCATGGTACGTGTTACTTTGTTCATCTAGGGACCACTAAGATGTCCCGCGATTTGCGGGAGATCTATTAGTGGAGCAAGATGAAGTGAGATATTGTAGAGTTTGTAGCTAAGTGCTCTACATGCCGGCAAGTTAAGATTGCGTATCAAAAACCTAGTGGGTTCGTGCAGGAGTTCAGTATTCACACTTGGAAGTGGGAGGAAGTGAACATGGATTTTGTGACAAGTTTGTCGTATACCCATCATCAGCATGATTCTAGTTGGGTCATTGTTGATAAGATGACCAAATTATCCCATTTCTTGCTAGTCCATTCCTTTTATTCAGCCAAGTACTATGCCAAACTCTATCTCAGTGAGTTGGTTAGGTTGCAAGGTATTCCCTTAACTATCATCTCAGATAGAGGTACCCAGTTTACCTCTTACTTCTAGAAAGCATTCCAAAAGGGTCTTGGTACCCAAGTCCATCTCAGTACAGCCTTCCACCCTCAGACAGATGGTCAAGCAGAAAGGAACATTCAAAGTCTAGAAGATATGCTAAAATCATGCATTGCTAATTTCAAGGGTAGTTGGGATGACCATTTTTCTTTGATTGAATTCGCATACAATAACAGCTATCATTCCAGTATTCGTATGGATCCGTTTGAGGCTCTTTATGGTAGGAGACGTAGATCTCGAATTTGTTGATTTGAAGTAGGTGAAGCTGCAGTAGTAGGTCCTGACTTGGTATTTGATGCATTAGAGAAGGTTTAGTTGATCAGAAAGGGGCTTAGGGATGCCCAGAGCCGACAAAAATCATATGCAGATGTGAGGAGAAAGGACCTCGAGTTTGAAGTCGATGATCTTGTATACTTGAGCATCTCTCCCATGAAAGAAGTAAGGAGATTCAGAAAGAGCTTTAGTTACCTTCAGATTTAGCCTCAGTACATTAGGTGTTCTATGTCTCATTGTTGAAAAAGTATATTGGTGATCCAGCAGTAGTTATTCCCTTAGAAAGTGAAGAAATTCAAAACAGTCTTTCCTTTAAGGAAGATCCAGTTGAAATTCTTGATCATCAAGTTCGTAGACTAAGGAACAAAGAAGTTCCACTAGTCAAAGTTCTTTGGCGTAAACATTCCATTGAGGGATCCACTTTGGAAAAAGAGGCAGATATGCAGACCAAGTACCTTCATAATTCAGATTCCGTATAAGGTACCAATCTTCTTAAGATTTTTCTCTATTCTACTGAGATTCAATTATGCATCATGTTCATGTCAATCATGAATTTATAAATCAGTTCAGTCATGCATTCCATTCATCAGATATGCATGTTTAGTTTGTAAGCTTAGTCCATCAGTTTCCTCAGTTTAACCAGTTTTATTCGAAGAGGAATGATCCCAAGGAGGAGTTATTATAATGCCCCATATTTACCAAGCATAATCTAAGTTTCAATACATAAGTATATGTATATAAGATTTTTAGAGCACTCATTATTTTTCAGTTTAGATCTTGCCATTGTGTAGAAAATTAAATTAGCTTTCCCAAAATATAAAATTCGCCTAAATCCGATAATAGGGTAAGAAGTTATGGTAATTTTAAGTCTCAGTCATTAAACACCGTCATTTTGACCCTTATCACATCAAGGAGTCAGTATAAATAGCAATTGTCAATTTCCAGTGTTTCTTCGTGAGAGTGGTGCATCACATCGTAGGCCCAGTTAATAATTGTCCAATTCCAATATGGCAGTGATCATGGCGCGCTACGCCAATAGTAAAAATCAAAATCAAAGGGGCACTGCAATTTCGTCATGTCGCACGTCATCCCAGTTCCTAGTTGAGATTTTCCAGTAACACGGCCTGATAGCTCCTCGTCGTGCTAGGTTCCCATTTCGAAAAAATAGGCCAAAATTAAAAGTTTTGCCCAAGGGTGAAACAGTCCTTTCCCCTAATTTTAATCCGCCCAAGTGTACTTTTAAGTCCTAAAAATATTTTTAAACTCTTTATTTTAATTATTTTCCTCCAAATCAAGATGCTTTCTCTCCCAAATGAAGAACCCTTGCTCTCCAATTACAAGGCCAATCCTCAAGAACTCACCCAGAACTTTAAGAAATTCACTATCCCAGGTATGTTAGATGTTCATCCATGGATTTCTTTCATCCATGGAGCCCAAGTAACCCATTTTAATCTCTAAGTTATAATCTTTTTAAGTTATTATATTTTAAATTATGATTTCATCCATGAATTTCCATGTACTATTGATTTTAGACCATGTTACCATGAAATTATTGATATCATTCAATCCTCCATGTTTTTATATTATTATTTGTTGAATTAAACCATGATTTAAATCTATTATGTTGAATTTATGCTATTCCATAAGTTCCATGACATTCCTATGATTATTTTAACCATGAACTACAAGTGTTTGATAGAATGCCTACAAGAGTGATTGATTTAAATAAAAGCCTTCATATTTTATCCCTCAAACTTTAGTGTCATTTTACTATTATTGTTTTAAGTCCTGGGGGTATTGAATACCCGGAATCCATAGCTATTTACTTAGTCTAGTATTAGTACATTACAGAATAGTCTTCAGAACATACTATGAACATTATCAGAACGGTCAGTTACTAGTCAAATGAACTCAAAACAGTCTAGTATTTCAGTGTCTTTCAGTTAGGAATAGGATTTAGCATAGAGCGAGTGTAGGGATGACGGCTTATCCATCAAATAGGTAGAGTCGTTAATAGCAGTCCCTATACTCTAAAAATATGTAGCCAGCATAGGATATGAGTAGTCACCCGTCAGACAAGGCTTGACTATCTCGCAAGGGTCACCCGTCAGTTCAAGCTTGACACCCTTAGTCCTTTGGACATTATATCAGTTTAGTGGATCCACAAAGCCAGCGTTATCACCCATAGTAGGTTATTAACACCCTTCCAATTAGGGTTACAGGTTGATCCCGATTAGCTCAAATTGGGGAATATCGGTTAGTCGATACCTCCCACAATCTTAGATATAGTCTCAGTTTAGTTATGTAGTCTTAGAGTTGCTTGAAAAAAGAATACAGATATCATTACTTTTCAGTATTTCAGTTTACAATTTTTACTCAATCCATGTTATATGCTTGGTCATGCATCCCCACTGTCCATAGATTTTCACGTATCTTCCGTATTTATAGATAATTCTGCATACTCGATATTTACAGATTCTTTATATTTTTAGTATCTATAAATTCCATGTTCTCTACTTAGTACTCCATGTTTTACATGTATATTTAGTTAATTATTAGTTTTGTTCATGAAACCATGTCTATCAGCCTATCTTATTTAGCATACCAGTTCATTCAAAGTACTGATCGCATACCTTTCTTTTGCGCTATGATGTATTATATCATAGGTGTTGATAATCAATTCCCAGACCGCGCTTAGACTTCACTTCTCAGGCTAACAACAGTATAGTAGCAGTGGTGAGTCCTCATCATCTGAGGATAGATTATTTTACTTCATATCTCTATTTTAATAGTTATCAGAGTTAGTTGTGGGCCTATCCCATCAACTCTTATTCATCCAGTCAGTTTTAGAGGCTTTCAGACATTAGATTTAGTTATTCATTATTCAGACATTACTGTTAGTTATCAAGTTTATCATTATTTTATCATATTCAGTTAGTTGTTTCTATAGACTCATATTTCAGTTTTAAATTCAGTTATTAAAACCTTATGGCATGTTAGTAGTCTTCCATATTTATGATTATGTTATTTAATACTCACAGCAGGTACCAGCTCATGGGTTAGTTTGTGGTCCCTCGGGACTGTAATCACCGTGTGATGACTAGGGGGTAGTCTCAAGCCATTACAAACTTGTTATTAGAGCCTAAAGTTTTAAAAGTGTCCTAGAAAATTTGAAATTCATGCCAAGTAGAGTCTTGTGCATGGGTGTGTAGCGCACCACACTTATGGATGAGAGGCTACAGGACATTTGGGAAAAGGTTTCCCTTATTTTAGTATTCATGTCGTGTGAGTGAGCATGAGATCAAGATAAACTCCTAGTCTAATCCATTTTATCCTTCTATTTACAGAACATGCCTCCCTAGAAGAACAAAATAAGAACAAAAAATCAGCCAACCCCTCAGCCCTTCTAGGCAGATCCTCTGGTCGAGCACGTCTCTTACACAGAATTCAGGGTTTTGTTTACTACTCTAGCCAATTCCTTAGTAGCACAAAATAAATGTCCAGCTACTATTTTGGCCAACCCAGTGGCCAATACTGCTGCGACTAGAATTCAGAATTTCACCTGGATGACTTCTCCTTCTTTCACGGGATCCAAGTTTGAAGAGGATCTATAGGAATTCTTAGATATGGTGGAAAAGGTAACGGATTATATGGTGGTGAAATCTAATTAGAGTGCTGAGTTGGCTGCATATTAGTTGCAGGATATAGCCCATAGTTAGTTTAATCAGTGGAAGGCAGATAGGGGTGTTGATGAAGGGCCTATAGAGTAGGAAGAGTTTTCCATAACTTTCTTAGATAGAATCTTCCTTTGGAGTTGAAAGAGGCCAAAGTGTTACAGTTCATTAACTTGAGGCAGGGTTGCCTGAGCGAGAGAAAGTATTCCTTCAAGTTTACTCAGTTAGCTAGGTATGCTCCTCATATGGTAGCTGATAACAGGTCCAAGATAAGTGAATTTATGTCTGGAGTATCTGATAGTGTGGTTAAAGAGTATAGGACTGCAATGTTGATTAGTGAGATAGACTTTTCTAGGATGATGGTCCATGCTAATAGATAGAGGAGCAAATGATTAAGGAGAGGGAAAGAGAAAACAAGAGAGCTAGGATGGGTAGTTTTAATTTCAATCAGCCAAAGTCAGAAGGTGGTAACCATTATCAATATCATTAGAGGTCTCTATATCCAGCACCCTCTTCAGCCAGTGCCCTAGTACCCAAATTCAAAAATGACAATAGGGATAGGGCACCAGGACCTAAGTCCCAAGTTAGTGTTAGCAGTGCTCGTACAAATCCTATATGTCAGAAATATAGCAGACACGATCAGAGTGAGTGTAGAGCGGGTAGTGATGTATGCTTTGAGTGTGGAAATCCAGGCTATTAGATTCAGGAGTGTCGGTTAGTTGCTCAGAAAGGTAGGGATGTGCACCAACAAGGCTAGTCCTACCAGTCGTTAGTTCCATTCGATCGTTTGACTCAGTAGGGTGTCGCTTTCAGTTCTACCAGTGATCAAATCATAGATTATATGCTCTTCAGTCCCGCCAAGATTAGGAAAATTGTCCTAATGTAGTTACTGGTACATTGCAGGTCTTTCACTTACATGTTTATGCTTTACTAGACCATAGAGCTTCTCTTTCTTTTGTAAATCCATATATTTCCGTCAACTTTGAAGTCAGTTCCAAAAATCTAGTAGAGTCTTTTTCAGTGTCTACCCCAATAGGATTTCTATTATAGCCAGATAGGTATACAGGAACTGATCGATCATAATATCGTAGAAAGTTACCTCAGTTAATCTCGTGAAGTTAGAGATGACAGATTTTGATGTTATTCCTGGCATAAATTGGCTTCACTCATGCTTTGCCTCAGTTGATTGTAGAATAGAATAGAATAGTTTATTTTCGGTTGCTAAATGAACTATTTCTTGAATGAAGGGGTAGTTCCACAGCTCTTAGGGGTCAGTTGATTTTGTACCTTAGAGAGAGGAAGATGATATCAAAGGAGTGTATTTACCATCTTTTATGAGTCAAATACTAACTCAAAAACTCTAACTCTTACGTCAGTTCCAATACCAAATGAATTCTCAAATGTATTTCCTGAAGAACTGCCTGGAGTTCCTCCCAAAAGGGAAATTTACTTTGGAATAGACATTCTTCTAGATACTCAGCCCATATCTATTTTGCCATATAGAATGGCTCCAGTAGAACTCAAGGAATTAAAAGTAAAGTTAAAGGATCTCCTAGATAAGGGATTTATCAGACCCAGTGTCTCTCCGTAGAGCCCACCTATTCTATTTGTTAGTAAGAAAGATGGTTTTCTCAGAATGTGCATTGACTACCGTTAGTTGAATAATGTCACAGTCAAAAATAAATGTCCACTTCCTAGAATCGTTGACTTATTTGACCAACTTCAGGGTTCCTGTTACTTTTCTAAGACAGACCTCATATCAGGCTATCAGCAGCTCTGGGTCAGTGAATGTGAAATTTCATAAATAGCTTTTCGATCCCAGTATAGTCACTTCAAATTTCTAGTCATGTCCTTTGGTCTCACCAATGCCCCGGCAGCCTTCATGGACCTGATGAACCGAGTGTTTAAATAGTACTTGGGACCTGTTCATCATAGTCTTCATTGATGACATTCTTGTTTACTCTCATAGTGAAAATGATCATGCAGACCACCTCAAAATAGTACTTTAGACTCTTAGAGCTCATCAGTTGTTTGCTAAATTCAATAATAGTGAATTCTGGCTAAGATCAGTAGCTTTCCTTGGCCACATTATTTTCGGTAATGGCATTAGAGTTGATCCTTAAAAGATTGAGGTGGTGAGAAACTGGCCAAGACCTATCTCTCCATCAAATATCAGGAGTTTCTTGGGTTTAGCTAGCTATTTTAAAGGGTTTTCTTCTATTTCATCGCCCATGTCCAAATTGACTTAGAAAAAAGTTAAGTTTCAGTGCTTAGATTCATGAGAGAAGAGTTTTCAAGAGTTGAAGACTCGAATTACCTCAGCCCCAGTCTAGACTCTACCAGATGGTTTAGATAGTTTTATTGTGTACTATGATGCATCCAGGGTAAGTTTAGGTTGTCCTCATGCAGAAAGGTAAGGTCGTAGCCTATGCCTCCAAACAACTTAAACCCTATAAGAAGAATTACCCTATTCATGATCTTGAGTTAGTAGCTTAGTGTTTTCCTTAAAGATATGGAGGCATTACTTGTATGGGGTGCATATACATATGTTCATAGATCACAAAAGCCTTCGGTATGTGTTCAGAAAGATTTGAATCTATATCAGAGAAGGTGGTTAGAGTTATTAAAAGATTATGACATGAGTGTTCTATATCATCCGGTCTGGGCCAATGTAGTTGTTGATGTTCTCAGTAGATTGTCTATAGGCAACGCTGCTTATAATGAGGACTGTAAAAAGAAGTTATCTCAGAAAGTTCATCAACTTGTCGACTAGGTATTTTCCTAGTCAACTCAACAGAGGGTAGCGTATGGGTGCAGAATAGCACTGAATCATCTTTAGTTTCTGAGGTAAAGGAAAAGCACCATAGAGATCCCCACCAAGTTAAGTTAAAAAAATCAGTTAGATACCAGAAAGTGGAGATTTTCTGCCAAGGAAGAGATGGTGTTGTACGTTGCCAGGGTAGATTATGTGCCATGGGTCTAGATGATTCGAGGCAATGAATTCTTGCATAAGCACATGGTATGCTTTACTCTGTTCATCCATTGGCCACTAAGATGTACCATAATTTGTGGGAGATATATTAATGGAGTAGGATGAAGAGAGATATTGTAGAGTTTATAGCTAAGTGCTCTACATGCCAGCAAGTTAAGATTAAGTATTAGAAACCCAGTGGGTTTGTGCAGGATTTCAGTTTTCCCACTTGCAAGTGGGAGAAAGTGAACATGGATTTTGTGAAAAGTTGGTCGTGTACCCGTCATCAGCATAATTCTATTTGGGTCATCATTGACAGAATGACCAAATCAGCTAATTTTTTACCTATCCGTACCTTTAATTCAGCCAAGGACTATACCAAACTCTATCTTAAAGAGTTGGTTAGGTTGCACGGTGTTCCCTTATCTATCATCTCAGATAGAGGGACCCAGTTTACCTCTAATTTCTAGAAAGCATTCCTAAAGGGTCTTGGTACCCAAGTCCATCTCTGTACAGCCTTCCAACCTTAGATAGACAGTCAAGCAGAAAGAAACATTCAAACTCTAAAAGATATACTGAAAGCATGCGTTGTTGATTTCAAGGGTAGTTGGGATGACCGTTTGACTTTGATAGAATTCTTATACAATAACAGCTATCATTCCAGTATCTATATGGCTCCTTTTGAGGCTCTCTATGGTAGGATATGTAGGTCTCTAATTAGTTGGTTTGAAGTAGGTGAGGTAGCAATAGTAGGTCTTAACTTCATGTTTGATACGTTAGAGAAGGTTCAGTTGATCAGAGAGAGGCTTAGGGATTCCCAGAACTGACAAAAAAATCATATGTAGATGTAAGGAGAAAGGACCTCGAGTTTGAGGTCGGTGATCTTTTGTACTTTGGAATCTCTCCTATGAAAGAAGTGAAGAAATTCAGCAAGAAAGGGAAACTCAGTCCCCGATATGTTAGTCCATTTAGAATTCTCATTCATTTTGGAAAGGAATCTAACAAACTTTAGTTGCCTTCAAATTTTGCCTCAGTACACTCAGTATTCCATGTCTCATTGTTAAAAAAGTGTATTGGTGATCCAACAATAGGTTTCCCTTAGAAAGTGCAGAGATTCAGAATAGTCTTTCCTTTAAGGAAGATCTAGTCAAAATTCTTGATCATCAAGTTTGTAGATTAAGTGACAAAGAATTTCCACTATTCAAAGTTCTTTGGCGGAATCAATTCGTTGAGGGAGCCACTTGGGAAGAAGAGGCAGATATGCGGATGTAATATCCCATATTTTGGATTAGAATGAAAGTCCGTTATTCCTATGCATAGACGTTTCAAAAGCCTCAAATCCTATGTAAATTTAGTGTGTTAATCAATTATATAGTGTGTAAATCTATTTGAGCATGAATTGAGATCATAGACATTCCCTAACTCAAGTACAAGTTGAAAGCTTTCCTATTGTTCAAGTTTTAGTGAGCGTCAAAACTTGGGTCAACTTCATTTGACCATAACTCCTTTTATATATTTAATTATAGGTCCTACTATATATAAAATGAAAGATCTTTGAATTATCTTTCCAACGATACCAATTTCATCCAAATCCGACACCCGAACAAGAAGTTATGACTTTGCAAAGTGTAGTACATTGCCTGACATAAGGTGTGCGATAAGGTGTATGTCGCACACCCTAATATGTGCAATAAGATGTGTGAAGCATACCCTAATATGTGTGATAAAGTGTGCGCCGCATATGTGGGTGTCCAGGTGACTTAAATATTCTATTTTTGGGGTAAAATGGTCCTTTTTCCACCCCTATATAATGCCTAAACACGGAATTAAGCCCTTATTTCACCAAAACATATTCTTTATCTCAAAATACTCTCAAGAACACAAGCAAGGGTTCTCATAGAAGATTCAAGTTCAAGGAAATTCCTATGTCAATTATCAAGAATCTTTCTTCTAAGGTATGCGTAGTGTTCATCAGCGGATCCCTTTCATCTGTGGAGCTCAAGAACCATGTTTTGAATATAAATTATGATCTTTATATTGTTGTGTGATTATGTTCATGATGATGGTTGTTAATTGTGTTTCAAGAAGGTATCTAAATGTGTTTCCAAGAAGTGTATGGGCATGTTAGTTGGAAACCCATGAATTTGGGTGGTTCAATATTTCTAAATTTGTTAAGTACACCTATGCTCAATATTATGCATGTAAGGTGTTTGATAAAATGCCTAGAATGATAAAAATCATGTATTATAACTTAGGGGTGAACTATATGATAAATTCATGCTAGTTTATTATGTTCACAGAGCTCACTTGTCATTGTTGTACAATATATGTGTTAATGGAATGTACATGATGATTGGGGAATGGATTTATAGTGTGTCTATATGTCTTCTATTCTATGAACAAGATCATGATTTTAAAGTATCACATGAGTTATCCCCAAATTATCACAATATGAACTAAATGTTACATATTTGTCATTCCCTTGTGGTTAAATAGTTTCCATGCCATTGTTATGAATAGTATATGTTGTCAGAATGCCCATCATATTAGAATATGATATTTATGACTTTATTATAAGCATTCATATTCATGTTAGATATTATGATGACCATTTAATTCATGAAATCCCTCACTCGTGTATTATGGATTGTTATTGATGGTCATGTACTCAAGAAAGTCAAGTTGTGTCAGTTTCCTTTCATCGAGTCCTGGGGGTACTTGTACCCAAAAAATATAGTTATGTGCCTAGAGCCATGACATGTTGTCATGATACTCTTAGTCAAGCCATGATCTATAGAATTCAGTTACTTATGTTACTCAAAAATCTCAACAGTCTCAGTAGTTTAGTAATCTCAGTTATGCACAGTTGATCTCAATAATCTTAGTAACCAGTAACTTCAGTAATCTCTATAAGTCAGTACTCTCTGAAATCTCATAAAATCAATAGTATTCCATCAGTCACAGAACTCAGTAAGTTCAGTTAATCAGTTCAGTTCAGCGTTTTTTATATGGGAGTAGGATTCAGCACCGAGCGAGCCTTGGGATGGGGACTCACCCACTAGTGAGGACTGAGATCCTTACAAGTAATCCCTAAGTTCCAGAACTATGTACCAGTATAGGTATGAGATGTAACCCATTAGATAGGACTGACATACTCAGGGGTCACCCGTTAGCATATTTATATGTATAGGACTGATCCCAGGAGTCACCGGCTAGATTAGGACTGACTCCACAGCAGCTGTCTTTACCGGTGGCACGGTATTAACACCCTTCCAATTAGAGCAAAGATTAGACCCCACCAATTATGTAACGGGGCATGTCGATTAGAGGACTACCTCCCATAGTTACAGTTTTAGTATCAGTCTTCAGAGTAGAAATCAAAAATTAGGATTGTTAGATATAGTCATCGATCTCAGTGAGGAATTCGAATAGTTCTATTGATTCATGGATCATCCCAATAGATAAGCTTGGTCTTATATTCAGATGCTTATTATTAGATCTAGAGATCTCCCACCATATAGGCTTGATCTCAATCTCAGATTCAGTTGAGTATTCTCAATATTAGTTCCAGAGATCACCCGTTATTTAGGCTTGATCTCAAGTTTAGTCACTCTTAATCATTAGTTGAAGATTTAGAATGTCAGATACATTTGCTCAGTCTCAGTTACATCGGTTAGGCTGATCATCATAGTTCTATCCGTTATATCAGTTTTTTGAACTCATGTATCAGTCATATCAGTTATCAGAATTCATGATATCAATATTCAGCTTCAGGACTGTTAGACACAGTTAACCATACTAGTTCTTTATAATTTGAACTGTCAAAATAGTCATTCATCTATTCAGTATGTCAGTATCAGTACACTCATTTATCAGTATTCAGACTTAGTAGTCAGTATCTCTACGAGTTCAGTTACAGCTATGTATGCATGTATGTATTCTCATGTTCATATTAGTCAGCATTGCTCATGCATATAACCCTTTTCATTTAGCCTACCTCACTCATATACTCAGTACATTCAGATGTACTGACGTATTTGTGCTATAGTGCTTTTTTTTATGTTACACCATAGGTTCTGAGGTGCAGATTCCAGACCAGCAGTAGCAGTTCAGTCAGGAGTGGGTCCTCATCTTTCGATGACATGATAATTATATTTATTATTTCAGTATTTCAGTTTATTTTAATTTTAAGGAGTTAGTTGGAAACATGTTCCTTCAACTCCTTATTCAGACAGTTTAGAGGCTTTTAGACGATTATAGAGTTTTCAGATTCAGACTTTAGTATTTTCAATTTTGTTTTGGTACTGTGATACCACCTTATTCAGATGTTTTATTGTTCAAGATTGAACCCTACGACCTTTTAGTTCATGTTTTCTGCATTTTTATACGTATATTATGTAGTTACAGGTACAGATATCAGTCATGGGTTAGCTTGTCGTCCTCCAGGGTCATGAGAATCGTATAACATTTCGGTTCAAAAAATTGGGGTGTTACAAACTTATTATCAGAGACTAAGGTTCAATAGAGTCCTAGGAAGTCTGAAAGCCACACCTAGTAGAGTCTTGTGCATGGGTGTGTTGCACGCCACATTTATGTACAAGAGGCTATAAGATGTTTTAGGAACAGTCTCTCTTCTTTCAGTAATCATGTCGTGCCAGTAAGCAGTCAGATTTGTATAGCTTTTTTTTCATACTTGTATCTATTCATGCTATCTAAAATCTCAGAGAATGTAATATTTCAAGGTAGAACCTCCTAGTAGTTACAAGTTCAGTCCACCTCATGCATTAGTTTCAGACCCCCAAAGTTTAGTTATAATCTAGTTCGTAGTGCCCTGTGTATCACCTAGTATCTCCATAAGGTAAGCATTCTTAGAGGGACATAGTGTCCCAAGGGGGAGATACCCCACTTTCTCTTAACGTTCACATGTCTTAGATCCTTCAATTTCTCCTTGCATAATCAATTCAGTCTAGAATAGAGAGTACTCATAAGTTGACCTTCAAGTTAAACCTCAGCTGTAAGTCAAGTATTCAAAGGTTCAGTTCAGTTCACAATGTTCAGTCCATATGTCACGTAGCAGAATCAGTCATGTTCTTATGTTTTAGTTCAATCTTCGTGCCTTTACCAATGCATGTTCAGTCACATGTTTGTGAGTCAGTTCAGTCATGTATTCACGCATCAGATATGCGTGGTCAACTTATCAGTACTTTCAGTCATGCATTCACGTATCATGTCAGTCATTTAATCATGCATCAAATATGCATGGATTCAATTTATCAGTTCAGCATCAGATATGCATTCTCAGTTTGAGAAACTTAGTTTATCGGAACACTCAATCCAACATTGATAAATCAGCTACCCATGCATCAAATATGCATGTACAGTATGATATGCTCAGATTTTAGTCATGTCAGTCATGAAATCATGTTCAGTCATTCATGTTCAGTACTCACGTCAATTGTCTTTCTCCCCTATCAGTCAGTCTCATTCGAGGACGAATGTTCCCAAGGGGGAGATATTATAATATCCCATAGTTTGACTAGAATAAAAGTCCATCATTCTTATGCGTAGACATTTCAAAAACCTCAAATCCTATGTAAATTTAGTTTGTTAATTAATTATGTAGTGTGAAAATCTATTTGAGCATGAATTTAGATCATAGACGATCCCTAACTCAAGCACAAGCTAAAATTTTTCCTATTGTTCAAGTTTTAGTGAGCGTCAAAACTTGGGTCAACTTAATTTGATCATAACTCCTTATATATATTTAATTAGAGGGCCTACTATATATCAAATGAAATATCTTTGAATTATCCTTCTAACGATACCAATTTCATCCAAATCCAACACCCGAGCAAGAAGTTCTGACTTTGCAAAATGGAATACATCGCCTGACATAAGGTGTGCGATAAGGAGTACAACGCACACCCTAATATGTGCGATAAGATGTGTGATTCATACCGTAATATGTGCGATAAAGTGTGCGCCACACATGTGGGTGTCCAGGAGACCTAAATAGTCTATTTTTGGGGTAAAATGGTCCTTTTTCCATCCCTATATAATGCCTAAACACGGAATTAAGCCCTTATTTCACCAAAACATATTCTTTATCTCAAAATCCTCTCAAGAACACAAGCTAGGGTTTTCATAGAAGATTCAAGTTCAAGGAAATTCCTCCGTCAATCATTAAGAATCTTCCTTCTAAGGTATGTGTAGTGTTCATCCACGGATCCCTTTCATCCGTGGAGCTCAAGAACCATGTTTTAAATAATAAATTATGATCTTTATATTGTTGTGTCATTATTTTCATGTTGATGGTTGTTAATTGTATTTAAAGAAGGTATCTAAATATGTTTCCAAGAAGTGTACGGGCATGTTAGTTGGAAACCCATGAATTTGGGTGGTTCAAGATTTCTAAATTTGTTAAGTACACCTATGCTCAATATTATGCATGTAAGGTGTTTGATAAAATGCCTAGAATGATAAAAATCATGTATTATAACTTAGGGGTGAACTATATGATAAATTCATGCGTCTATTATTTTCAAAGAGCTCACTTGTCATTGTTGTGCAATACATGTGTTAGTGGAATGTACATGATGATTGGGGAATAGATTTATAGTGTGTCTATAT
>NC_061122.1:22510573-22571113 GCF_002878395.1 Capsicum annuum | reverse complement strand
GTTCACCCCTAAGTTATAATACATGATAAAAATCATGTATTATAACTTAGGGGTGAACTATATGATAAATTCATGCGTCTATTATTTTCAAAGAGCTCACTTGTCATTGTTGTGCAATACATGTGTTAGTGGAATGTACATGATGATTGGGGAATAGATTTATAGTGTGTCTATATGTCTTCCATGCTATGAACAATATCATGATTTTGAAGTATCACACGAGTTATCCCCAAATTATCACAATATGAACTAAATGTTACATGTTTGCCATTCCCTTATGGTTAAATAGTTTTCATGCCATTTTTATGAATAGTATATGTTGTCGGAATGCCCATGATATTAGAATATGATATTTATGACTTTATTATAAGCATTCCTATTCATGTTAGATATTATGATGACCATTTACTTCATGAAATCCCTCACTCATTTATTATGGATTGTTATTAATACTCATGTACTCAAGAAAGTAAAGTTGTGTCAGTTTCCTTCCATCAAGTCCTGGGGGTACTTGTACCCAAAAAAATATATTTGTGTGCCTAGAGCCATGGCATGTTGTCACAATACTCTTAGTCAAGCCATGATCTATAGAATTCAGTTACTCATGTTACTCAAAAATCTCAACAGTCTCAGTAGTTTAGTAATCTCAGTTATGCTCAGTTAATCTTAGTAATCTCAGTACCCAGTAACTTCAGTAATCTCTATAAGTCAGTACTCTCAGAAATCTTATGAACTTAGTAGTATTCCATCAGTCACGGAACTCAGTAAGTTTATTTAATCAGTTTAATTCAGTGTCTTTCAGATGGGAGTAGGATTCAGCACCGAGCGAGCCTAGGGATGGGGACTCACTCACTTGTGAGGACTGAGATCCTTAAAAGCAATCCCTAATTTCCAAAACTACATATCCATTATAGGTATGAGATGTAACCTGTTAGATAGTATTGACATACTCAGTGGTCAATCTTTAGCATATTTATATGTATAGGACTGATCCTAGGAGTCACCCGCTAGGTTAGGACTAACTCCACAGCAGCTGTCTTTATCGATGGCGTCGTATTGACACCCTTCCAATCAAGGAAGAGATTGGATCCCACCAGTTCAGTATCGGGGCATGTCGATTAGAAGACTACCTCTCATAGTTACAATTTTAGTATCAGTCTTCAGAGTAGAAATCAGAAATTTGAACTGTCAGATATAGTCATCGATCTCAGTGAGGAACTCAGATAGTTCCATTGATTCATGGACCATCCTGACAGATAGGCTTGGTCTTATATTCATATGCTTATTATTAGATCTAGAGATCTCCCATCAGATAGGCTTGATCTCAATCTTAGATTCAGTTGAGTATTCTCACTATTAGTTCCAGAGATCACCTGTTATTTAGGCTTGATCTCAACCTTAGTTACTCTTAATCATTAGTAGAAGATTTAGACTATAAGATACAGTCGCTCAGTATTAGTTACATCAGTTAGGCCGATCATCACAGTTATATCAGTTATATCAGTTTTCTGAACTCATGTATCAGTCATATCAGTTATCAGAATTCATGATATTATTATTTAGCTTCAGGACTATCAGACACAGTCAACCAAACTAGTTCTTCATAATTTGAACTGTCAGAAATAGTCATTTATCTATTCAGTATCTCAGTATCAGTACACTCATGTTGTCAGTAGTCAGACTCAGTAGTTAGTATCTCCACGAGTTCAGTTACAGTTATGTATGCATGTATGTATTCTCACATTTATATTAGTCAGTATTGTTCATCCATATAACCCTTTTCATTTAGCCTACCTTTCTCGTATACTCAATACATTCAGACGTACTGACGCATTCACGCTATGGTGCTTTGTTTTATTTTACACCATAGGTTCTGAGGTACAGATTCCACACCAACAGTAGCAGTTCAGTTAGCAGTGAGTCCTCATCTTTTGAGAACATGATCATTACGTTTATTATTCCATTATTTCAGTTTATTTTCAGTTTAAGGAGTTAGTTGGAGACATATGCCTTCAACTTCTTATTCAGATAGGTTAGAGGATTTTAGACGATTACAGAGTTTTTAGATTCAGACTTTAATATTTTCAGTTTTGTTTTGGTACTGTGATACAACCTTATTTAGATGTTTTATTGTTCCAGATTGAACCTTATGACCTTTTAGTTCATGTTTTCCATATTTTTATATGTATATTATGTAGTTATAGGTACAAATTTCAGTAATGGGTTAGCTTGTGGTCCTATAGGGTCATGAGCACCATGTAGCATTCCAGTTCATAAAATTGGGTTGTTACAGAAGACCAAGTACCTTCATCTGTTCTCTGCGAATTTAGATTCATTATAAGGTACCAATCTTCTTAAGATTTCTGTCTATCCTACTTAGATTCAATTGTGCATCATGTTCATTTCAAGAGTGAATTTAAAAATCAGTTCAGTCATGAATTCCATGCATTAGATATACATCTCCAATATGTAAGATTAGTCCATCTGCTTCCTCAACTTAACCAGTTTTATTAGAGGAAGAATGATCCCAAGGGGGAGATATTATAACACCTCGCATTTCCCTAGCATAATCTAAGTTCCAATACATGAGTATTTGTATATAAAATATTTGGAGCACTCATTATTTTTCAGTTTAGAGCCTATCATTGTTTAGTAAATTCAATTAGCTTTCCACCAATATAAAATTCACCTAAATCCGATAACTGGGTAAGAAGTTGTGGCAATTTTAAGTTTCAGTCGTTAAACACCATCATTTTGACCCTAAGCAAGTCTCGGAGTTAGTGTAAATATCAATTGTCAATTTTTAGTGTTGCTCCATGATAGTGGCGCATCGCGCCGTAGGCCCAGTTCATAATTGTCCAATTCCAGTGAGGCAGCAATTATGGCGCACCGCGCCAATAGTGAAAATCAGAATCAAAGGGGCACCGTAATTTCTTTGCATCGCGCCGTCATCCCAGTACCCAGTTTTCAGTTTCCAGTGACACAGAGCGATAGCACCATGTCGCACCAGGTGCCCATTTCAAAAAAATGGGCAAAAATTAAAAGTTTTGCCCAAGGATAAAACAGTCTTTTACCCTAATTTTAATCAACCCAGGTGTGATTTTAAGCCCTAAAAATATTTTTAAACTCATTATTTTAATTATTTCCCCCAAATCAAGATGATTTCTCTCCCAAGTCAAGAACCCTTGCTCTCCAATTTCAAGACCAGTCCTTAAGAACTCACCCAGAACTTTAAGAAATTCACTATCCCAGATATATTAGATGTTTATCCATGGAGCCCAAGTAACCCATTTTAATCACCAAGTTATAATCTTTTCAAGTTATTAGATTTTGAATTATTATTTCATCCATGAACCTCTATGTACTATTGATTTTATACCATGTTACCATGAAATTATTGATATCATTCAATCCTCCATATTTTTATATTATTATTTATTGAATTAAACCATGATTTAAATCTATTATTTTGAATTCATGCTATTTTGATAAGATCCATGACATTCCTAAGATTATTTTAACCATGAACTACAAGTGTTTGATAGAATGCCTACTAGAGTGATTGATTTAAATAAAAGCCTTCATGTTTTGTCCCTTAAGCTTTAGTGTCATTTTACTATTATTGTTTTGAGTCTTAGGGGTATTGAATAACTAGAATCCATAGCTGTTTACTCAGTCTAGTATCAATATATTACAAAATAATCTTTAGAACATACTATGAGCATTATCAGAATAGTCAGTTACCAGTCAGATGAACTCAAAATAGTCTAGCATTCAGTGTCTTTTAGTTTGGAGTAGGATTTAGTACCAAGCAAGTATAAGGATGGAGGCTCCCCTGTTAGATAGGCAGAGTCGTTAATAGCATTCCCTATACCCCAAAACTATATAGCCAGTATAGGATATAAGCAGTCACCCATAAGACTAGGCTTGACTATCTCGTACGGGTCACCCATCAGTTCAGGCTTGACACCCTTAGTCCTTTTGACATTACATCAATTTAGTGGATCCACACAGCCAGCGTTAGTACCCATGGCTCGGTATTAATACCCTTCCAACTGGGGTTACAGGTTGGACCCCGATTAGCTCAAATAAAGAAATGCTGGTTAGACGATACCTCCCACAGTCTCAGATATAATCTTAGTTACATTCCCAGTTCAGTTATGTAGTCTTAGAGTTTCTCGGCCAAAGCATATAGATATCAGTATTTTTTAGTATTTCAATTTATAGATTTTACTCAATCCATGTTATATGCTTGGCGATGCATCCCTAGTGTCCATAGATTTTCACGTATCTTATGTATTTACAGATTGTCATGCATACTCAGTATTTACAGATTCTTAATCCTTTTACTATTTATATATTCCATGTTCTCTACTCAGTACTTCATGTTTTATATGGATATTCAGTCAATTATTAGTTCTGTTCAAGAAACAATGTCTATCGGCCTACCTCATTTAGCATACCAATACATTCAAAGTACTAATCGCATACCTTTCTATTGCCTATAATGTATTATATCATAGGTGCTAATGCTCAGTTCCTGGACCACACTTAGACTTTACTTCTTAGGCTATCAGCAGTACAGTAGTAGAGGTGAGTCCTTATCATTTGAGGATATATTATTTTACTTCAAATCTCTATTTTACCAGTTAGCAGAGTTAGTTAAGAGCCTATCCCATCAAATCATAGTCAGCCAGTCAGTTTTATAGGCTTTTCAGATATTAGAGTCAGTTATTCAGAATTTAGACATTATAGTTAGTTATCCAGTTTATTATTATTTTATCTGATTCAATTAGTTATTTCTATAGACTCATATTTTAGTTTTAAATTTATTTATTAAAACCTTATGGCATATCAGTATTCTTTCATATTTATGATCATGTTATCCAGTGTTCACTGCAGTTACCATCTCATGGGTTAGCTTATGGTTCCTCAGGACTATAAGCACTGTGTGCGACTAGGGGTAGTCTCAAGTCATTACATTATTAACCATGATATGAGTTGTCTAATGATTTATTATCTATAACATTACATGTAACTACTCTTATCGATGAATTTGTAGTAGTGGATTATGGTATTCTGATTAGTTGTTGTGACTGTCAGTGTCGTTGATACTTATGCTAACCTATTATTCTTATTGTGGTGAATTTTTATATGATTTTGGGCATATACTGATTATGACACTATCATGTAGTCATGGACTATTTTTCCTGGACTGTTACCTCAGCTATGCCTAGTGTACCGCCAGTCGTGTCGCAGAGAGCGGTTATCTGTGAGCCAACAGGGATTATATCTTATGTTTATACTAGGAGACTTATCTCTAAGGATAGTGAGTCTTATCTCACTTAGATTATGATGATATTATGGAGAGTCTGTTTCTTGACTTTGTTCTTATTATTGTGAATTTCCTGATGTGTTCCCTACCGACCAGCCTAGTTTTTCCTTATCCATGAGATTATGTTGCTATTGACTTCGAGCCTCGCACTAGATCTATTTCTATGGCACCTTACTATATGGCTCATGCCGAGCTTAAAGGGCTAAATTCTCAGCTCCAGAATCTTCTTAATGAGTGTTTTATTAGACCGATTGTGACCCATTAGGGTACCCTTATATTGTTCATAAAGAATAAGGATGGCCCTTTGCGCATTTGTATGACTATAGGCATCTTATTAAGGTAATGGTGAAGAACCATTATCCTATGCCTCGTATTGATGATTTATTTAACCAGCTTCAGAGTGCAGCCATATTTTCTAAGTTTGATTGGAGGCTTTGTATGGTAAGGGATGTCGTTCTCCAGTTGGATGTGTTGAGACTCATGAGGTTAAACCCCCGTGATGTAGATTTGCTTTAGGACTCGTTAGATAGAGTCAGAGTGATTTAGGATAGATTAAGAGTAGCTCAGAATAGGCAGAAGGCCTATGTTGATCATCATCTTTCTGCCTTAATATTTGTATTTGGTGACCATGTATTCCTTTGTGTATCGCTCATGATGGGTGTGCTGAGGTTCAGGAGGAAGTGTAAGCTCAGTTCTTAATACGTTAGTCCTTTTGAGATTCTCTATGTAGTTAGTGAGGTGGCTTAAGAGTTAGCTTTTCCCTAGGATTTTGTTGTTGTTCATCTATTTTTTCATGTCTACATGTTGTGGAAATTTATTCTGGATCTGTCTCATGTGCTTTGATGGGAGTTAATCCAATTAGATGAGCAGTTGACCTTTGTGGAGGAGCCCATTCTTATTTTGGCTAGTGATATGAGGTGGTTGCGTAAGGGAGATACTTATAGTTAGGGTTAAGTGGAGACACCATCCAGTGGATGAGTCCATTTGGTAGATTAAGAACACCATCCAGTGGATGAGTCCATTTGGTAGATTGAGAGCGAAATCCAGACCCAGTATCCTATCTTATATTGTAATGACCCTTCAGGTTATTTTCTGTAGTATCCACATGTTTTCACAATTAGAGTTTTTCCATATTTTCCCTAAGTTATGTATGAGTTTTTGTAACTGATAGCTCAGTTATGGGACAGTTCATTTGGTTTTAGAACCAACTCCCCATTTAGAAGTCTTCATTGGTTCTAAATGGCCACCGAGAAAAAAGTTCAGTTAAAAAACCTCGAATGCAAATTCCGACTGTGCCAACAACTCCAAAATTTGGGTTTTAGTCTATAAAGACTCTTGGTTTGGGTCCCAAAACATCCGAGTTTATTTCGACCAATTAGCCAGAAGTTAGAAAATTGATAGACATGGGTGTGGGGCCCATAATTGGTCTTAACATCCTTGGATGAAAAATCTGACTTCACCAATGAGTCTAGAACATTGAATTTAGTGGGTTTACACAGTTCATTTGTGAAAAATGGAGTTCGAATGAGGCCGGAAGGTCAAAAAGAAGTTTTGACCTTGCGAACCCCATATAAGCGCGACCGCAGTACTATAAAAAGGCCCCTTGGTCAAATTTTGACCATTTTCCATTCTCTTTGAACCCTAGCAGCCCTATAAAAAGTTTGTAACTTAAAATTGATTCTTGGGGTGAGTTAGAAGCTTGATTAACATATATATTCATGATCAACAACTGATTTGAGGTAATAATCCTTTTATTTTATGCTCTAATTTCTTGAATTTTGTACCAAAACCCCAATTATATTGAGGGCATAATTTTAGCCCAAATAATCTTTGTGTTCAACTTGATTCTTAAGGGTTATGATTCCCTAATAATTGTTGAACTTTGTGTTGATCTCAAAAATGTGTTTTTTGTATGTGGGACCTATTTGGGGGGTTTTGGTGTCATTTTTGGACCTGAAGCACAATGGTGCAATATGGGTATCAAAATTCTCATAGTGGTGTGTATATTGTGTTTTTATAGCTTGGCATCTTGAATAAGCTTCTCGGAAAGGAAAATCAAAGGTTTAGCGGTTCGTGAGATTTCTTTAAATTTGAGGTAAGCTAGGCTTACTCCTTGTTATATTGAGCTATGTTTTGATATAATTGTGATATTTTGTTAGATTGTAATGGGTTTTAAGAATTGGATTGATGAAATGCAAGACTTAGGTTAGTTTGACCAATTAAGCTATATAAATCTTAGATGATGAAATGCAAGACTTAGGTTAGTTTGACCAATTAAGCTATATAAATCTTAGAGGTTGAAAAGCGTCACTTGTTTCCCTTTGGCTTAAGGTGGAATAGACTTCATTACTCATGTTTAGCATGAGAATGACTTAGAATACTCAATATTAGGTAAATTTCTCTAGTTTCTTATACTTAGAGTAAGTTGGCCTTAGTCTTTAACACTAGTGAAGGTTACCTTAGTTCCATTAATCTTAGTAAAGGTGCTTGACTAGAATATCTACCTTAGGTCTTATGGCGGATTGCTATACATATAAGAGTTGATTTAGATACCATAGCCTAGTCTAGAGTATAAATTAACTTAGAATGCTTTTTGGGGATTTGGATGTGGGTTTTTTGACCCACCTTAAGGCAAGATTGATGATTAGCTTCCTTGACCCCTTACGCTTAGTAATTGACTTGAGAGTGCCCTTTTGAGGCAATATTGGTGGCTCTTGGTAATTTTTCATTATGTGTAATAGCATTGGTAATGATTCTCAAGTTACTAGGCCTTTGTGTTCCCTTTTGGCTATAGCATATGCCAAGCTACTAATTATGTTATTGTGATTAACTATTTTGTGGGCTAATGAACGTGCTATTAAATGAGCCCTTAATTATATTATGGTCTAATCCATAAATGATGTTATTAACTACTCTATGAATAGACTATATATATTACATCATGCTATATTCATCATTCATACTAATAATATATTATCTTTAGGCTAATAGTAGGCCAACGAATACCCTAATGGGCCATTATTTATTATACTGCTTATGGTTATGCCCAAGGTCTGAACGATTAGATTATGGATTATGTAAGATGGTTCATTGATTATACATTGATTAAGCCATTGTTTAGGAGTGTGTTCGGGCCGTTAACTACACTGTTGTCCAAGTTATGATCATCTTTAATAATTATGCTAATAAATCATATTGAAAACCTTCCTTATTATCGATATTGGAAACTATGATTTAGATGGTGCTATAAGGCACGCTTATTGACTATATACAAGAATAATATATAGATTATGTTTGGATTCATGTTATGTTTTTGTATAGTAACCAAATTAATGATTATACTAGAAAGCCTTCTTGTTGCTAATATTATGAGTTATAATACTAAGGATTCTAAAATGTATATTTATTGACTACCTGAGAAGCTATGCTACTAATTATGTTGGACTCATTAATGCTTTGTAATATTCATGCTATATGTATATTCATATAATTATGGATAAATTGTCCTTGACGACGAATGATGATATATAAAGGTATGCTTCTTCTTACTTTTCTTTTACTTTAACCATCGTGGGGCTTGTTATTTACTTTAGCCCTCGTGGGGGTTGCACTTTACTTTAGCCCTTGTGAGACTTGTCATTTACTTTAGCCCTTGTGGGGCTTGTTCTTTATTATTGATATATTAATGTGATGATGATGCCCGGCAAAGCCGAAGGATATATTGATGTGATGATGATGACCGAAAAGGCTGGAGAATATATTAATGATATGATGATACTTGGCAAGACCAGATGATATTATGATGATATGATGCTACTCAGTAAGGCCGGAGGATATTATGATGATATGATGATACCCAGCAAGGCCAGAGGATATTAAGATGAAATCATGATACCCAAAAAGGCCGGAGGATATGATGATGATGTGATGATACACAGTGCGGTCGGATGATATGTTTATGATATTATGATATCTAGTTCGGCCAGAGGATATGTTGATGTTATGATGATACCCGATTCGAATCTAGCTAGCCCTATGTATGAAAATCATATATTTATTTATGTTCTTGTGTAGTTGGCTATAATATTGATATTAGAGTTGTTGGTTATCATCATCTAATGAGTTAAGGTATTATAAAGTGGCATAGTTGTTGATTTAAGAATGAAAGATGCTTAGTGGTGGATATTACTTAAGTGGTTAATAGTGACTAGTGGATTTGTAAACCCTAGTGATAAAGAGGACTAGTGGCATTGATGGCTATTAATAGGGATGATTAACTTATTTTAGTGGTTAGTGATGATGGGCTTAGCAATGGTGATAATTAGTTGTTATTGATGACTAAGTTTAATATGGATTAGTTACTAAATGAGGATTTATGGATTAATGATTCTAATTAATAAAAAAATGTCAGTTGATAGAGGAATAGTGAATAGTGGTGATTAGTGGTCATATGATGAATGGTGACTAGTGGAATTATGATGGATAGAAATGAATATTGGTTAAATGTCTAATATGGTCTAATGGTGAATCTTGACTAGATGTTTGATATTGGCTAGTTAGTAAATAATGGTTAGTCGTTGACCCTTGAATAGTGATTATGTGCTGAATAATGGATAGTAAATTGTAAGACCCCACAGAATTCTAATTGTTTGAGTCCTTTAAAGTATGCCAAAAGAGGTCTCAGACAGAAAATTTCAACTAAGTGTTAGGACTTAGTCATTTCTAAAGCCCTCAAACTTTGAGGAATTTATTTATGACCTTCCCGACCTTAAAAAATTATTTTTAAGTTGATTCACGATCGGAGAATTTAATAGTACATCTCGGGTGAGTTTTGGAATTTTTGGACAAGCGTAAAGGCATGTTTGAAACTCCAAAACAGTGGCTCAAGGCGATTAGCCTGCGATACCCTACCCAATCTGGTGCTGGGGGAGCCCGCGATGCAGACTGCAGCACCCTGCCCAGAGTGGCTCTACAGATCCCGCGGTGCCCTGGCCAGTCCGGTCTGGGTAAATTTTGCTGTTTTGTTCTTTATTCTTAAGAGAACATAGGTCATTCCCCTCACCCAATAGCTTTATAACACGGGATTAAATTCCCAAATAGCAAAATTTCTCATCCTATTCATAAAATCCTCTTAATAACAAGCCCTAGCTTCATTAATTTCAAGAATCAAACCTCAAGAACTCGCCCCAATCTCCATGAAATTAACAATTAAAGTATGTTAGGTGTTCATCTATGGGTCTCTTTCACCATAAAGTCCAAGAATCTATTTTTAAAACTATAAGTTTATTGATTCATAATTTACATACTTGAAATTGGATTGTATTCATGTTCATAACATTAATTGAGTTTCAATCCATGATTAATTATGGATTTCAAGAAATTGAAATAGTATGTCTATTGAACTATGTAATTCCCATGTTATAATTCTTGAATTAGCAAGTTTGGATGTTGTAGTTACAATGCTAAAATATTGTCCATGATTATATGCATTAAGTTGTGCTCCCCATGTGTTTGATAGAATATCCATGTGAAATAAATGGTGAAATCATGACATGCTAGCATATGTACAAGTTTGTAGGCCCTACAAGTGTTTGATAAAATGTCTCTATGAATGAATTATGAACAAGTGAACCTTGTTATGCTTTTCAATATCATGCTATGCTTTACTTTTCATGCTATCGAGTCTTGGGGGTATCTAATACCCAACAATCTAGATGTTTACTTAATATTTAAGTAGCTAAAGAATAGTTAGTGATGTCATGTTCAGTAGTACTCAGTCAGTTACTGAACTCAGTGTGTTCAACCAGTTAACAGAACTTAGTGAACTCAGTCCATCTCAGTCAGTTAGCAAGATCAGTAATAGTTTAGTCTAGCCTAGTATAGTTTAGAAATCATTCCAGTGTCTATCTAGTTAGGAGTAGGATTCAGCACCGAGTGAACCCGAGGATGGGGACTCACCTGCTAGTAGAGGGTGTAATCCTCAGTAGCAGTCCTTGCATTCTAGAACTATATAGCCAGCGTAGGTTGAGACATTAACCTACCAGTTGAGGGTTGATAAGGTATCTTACCTGCCAATTGAGGGTACCACCATTCTAGTTTAGAGCACCTGCCAGATGAGGGTGACTTAGCAATTTGTCTTTACCCGTGGCACGGTACTTACACCCTTCCAACTGGGGTTATAGGTTGTACCCCAATCAGTTCAAAGAGGGGCATGTCGATTAGATGATTACCTCCTAAAATTTTAGTTTCAGTCTCAGTATAGAGCTCAGTTCTACAGCACCAGGACTGTCAAAAATAGTCACTCAGCTTATATAGAACTCAGTTCAGTTCTACAGTATCAAGACTATTAGAAACAGTCACCCATTTCAGTATAGAACATAATTCAGTTCTACAGTATCAAGACTGTCAGAAATAGTCACCTAGTGAATAGTAACACAGTTATCAGTGAACTCAGATATCAGTCATTTAGTTATCAGAACTCAGTACCCAGTGTTAATATGAACTCAGTTATAGAATACGTAGTTATATGCATGGTATTGCATAATCAGTATTTACAGCAGTTTCATATATACATGTACTCTCATCCAGTTATATTCATGTTACTCAGCTAGTATTGTTCATGCCTATAAACCCATTTATTTAGCCTTACCTCACTTAGCATACCCGTATATTCAAAGTACTAACGTATACCTTTCTTTTATGCTATGATGTCTTATATCATAGGTTCAGATGCACGGGCTCCTGACCATACTTAGCAGCCTAGATTATCAGAAGCATATTCATCTTTTCAGAATCTCACTTTATTTTTTAGTAGTCAAATTCAGTTGGGGACTTTTCTAATTAACTCAACGTTCAAAAAGTTAGAGGCTTTTAAGACTAGATTATCTCAGACAGATGATCAACTTTCAATATTTATTTATGATTATTTGATTTCAGTTATGAACCTTATGGAAGTTACAGCCTAATCTCTACATTATTACAATATTATTACTCAGTTATTACAGCAGGTATCAATTTTGGGTTAGCTTGTGGTCCTTTTGGATTATGAGCACCGTGTGACGTTCGGGGTGCAGACTCATGTCGTTACAAACTTGGTATTAGAGCCTAAGGTTCAACAGAGTCCTAGGGAGTCTGAAAGCCGCGTCAAGTAGAGTCTTGTGCATGGGTGTATAGTGCACCATACTTATGGATAAGAGGCAATGTGACATTTTAGGAACAAGTTCAATTCTTTCATTATTTATATCGTGCAAGTGAGCATGAGCTCAACTTAAACTCTCAGTATAATCCTTTTTTTCCTTTCATATACCGAATATGCCTCCTAAAGGGACCAACAAAAGAAGGACTGGGAATTAGATAGGACATCTGGCCACCCAGCCAGATCCCCTAGATGAGCATATTTCCCATGCAGAATTCAAAGCAGCTTTCACCGCTCTAGCTCATTCTGTGGCAGCCCAGAATAAACCTCCAGCTGTTGTCTAGGCCAACCTAATAGCCAATACTACTATAGCTAGAATATGGGATTTTACCCAAATTAATCCTCTATCATTCACTGGGTCTAAGTCAGATGAGGACCCACAGGAATTCCTTGATCAGGTGCAGAAAGTCATTGATATTATGGAGGTGACTACAAGTGAGAGTGCTGAGTTGTGTGCATATCAGTTGCAAGATGTAGCTCACTCATGATTCAAGCAGTGGAAGGCAGAAAGGGCCACTGATGTAGGGCCCCTAAAATAGGAGGAGTTTGCTACAGCTTTCCTTGATAGGTTCTTCCCACTTGAGTTGAGAAAAGCAAAGGTTTTGGAGTTTATAATATAAAATAGGGCAATGTGACAGCGAAAGAGTATTCCCTCAAGTTTAATCAGTTAGCCAGATATGCCCCTCGTTTTGTAGCAAATAGCAGATTTAAAATAAGTAAGTTTGTGTCGGGTGTATCTACCAGTGTGGTAAAGGAGTGTAGGACCACAATGCTGATTAAGGAGATGGACATATCTAGGATCATGGTCCATGATTAGCAGATAGAGAAGGCTAAGAATGGGGATAAGGAGAGGGAGAACAATATTTTAGTTTTAGTCTCAGTATAGAGCTCAGTGCTACAGCACCAGGACTATCAAAAATAGTCACTCAGCTTATATAAAACTCAGTTCAGTTCTACAGTATCAAGACTATTAGAAACAGTCATCGAGTTCAGTATAGAACTTGATTCAGTTCTACAGTATCAAGACTATCAGAAACAGTCACCCAGTGAAGAGTAACACAGTTATCAGTGAACTCAGATATCAGTCATTTAGTTATCAGAACTCAGTACCCAGTGTTAATATGAACTCAGTTATAGAATACGTAGTTATATGCATGGTATTGCATAATCAGTATTTACAGCAGTTTCATATATACATGTACTCTCATCCAGTTATATTCATGTTACTCAGCTAGTATTGTTCATGCCTATAAACCCATTTATTTAGCCTTACCTCACTTAGCATACCCGTATATTCAAAGTACTAACGCATACCTTTCTTTTGTGCTATGATGTCTTATATCATAGGTTCATATGCACGGGCTCCTGACCGTACTTAGCAGCCCAGATTATCAGAAGCATATTTAGTTGTGAGTCCTTATAGTTCTAGGAAATAATCATCTTTTCAGAATCTCAGCTTATTTTTTAGTAGTCAGAGTCAATTGTGGACTTGTCTGATTAACTCAACGTTCAAAACATTAGAGGCTTTTAAGACTAGATTATCTCAGATAGATGATCAACTTTTAATATTTATTTATGATTATTTGATTTCAGTTATGAACCTTATGGAAGTTACAGCCTAATTTCTGCATTATTGCAATATTATTACTCAGTTATTATAGCAGGTATCAATTTTGGGTTAGCTTATGGTCCTTCTGGATTATGAGCACCGTGTGACGTTTGGGGTGGAGACTCGGGTTATTACAAACTTGGTATTAGAGCCTAAGGCTCAACAGAGTCCTAGGGAGTTTGAAAGACGCATCAAGTAGAGTCTTGTGCATGGGTGTATAGCGCACCATACTTATGGATAAGAGGCAATGTGACATTTTAGGAACAAGTTTAATTCTTTCAATATTTATATCGTGCAAGTGAGCATGAGCTCAACTTAAACTCTCAGTATAATCCTTTTTTTCCTTTCATCTAATGAATATGCCTCCTAAAGGGACCAACAAAAGAAGGACTGGGAATCATATAGGACATCTGGCCACCCGGCCAGATCCCCTGGATGAGCATATTTCCCATGCAGAATTCAAAGCAGCTTTCACCACTCTAGCTCATTCTGTGGTATCCCAGAATAAACCTCCAGCTGTTGTCTAGGCCAACCTAATTGCCAATACTATTGTAGCTAGAATTTGGGATTTTACCCGAATTAATCCTCTATCATTCACCGGGTCTAAGTTAGATGAGGACCCACAGGAATTCCTTGATCAGGTGCAGAAAGTCATTGATATTATGGAGGTGACTACTAGTGAGAGTGCTGAGTTGTGTGCATATCAGTTGTAGGATGTAGCTCACTCATGATTCAAGCAGTGGAAGGCAGAAAGGGCCACTGATGCAGGGCCCCTAAAATAGGAGAAGTTTGCTACAGCTTTCCTTAAGAGGTTCTACCCACTTGAGTTGAGAAAAGCGAAGGTTTTGGAGTTTATAATCTGAAATAGGGCAATGTGACAGCGAAAGAGTATTCCCTCAAGTTTAATAAGTTAGCCAGATATGCCCCTCGTATGGTAGCAGATAGCAGATCTAAAATGAGTAAGTTTGTGTTGGGTGTATCTAACAGTGTGGTCAAGGAGTGTAGGACGACAATGTTAATTAAAGAGATGGACATATCCAGGCTCATGGTCCATGATTAGCAGATAGAGAAGACTAAGAATGGGGATAAGGAGAGGGAGAATAACATTTTAGTTTCAGTCTCAGTATAGAGCTCAATTCTACAGCACCAGGACTGTCAAAAATAGTCACTCAACTTATATAGAAATCAGTTCAGTTCTATAGTATCAAGACTATTAGAAACAGTCACCCAGTTCAGTATAGAACTTAATTCAATTCTACAGTATCAAAACTGTCAGAAACAGTCACCTAGTGAATAGTAACACAGTTATCAATGAACTCAGATATCAGTCATTTAGTTATCAAAAATCAGTACCCAGTGTTAATATGAACTCAGTTATAGTATACGTAGTTATGTGCATGGTATTGCATAATCAGTATTTACAGCAGTTTCATATATACATGTACTCTCATCCAGTTATATTCATGTTACTCAGCTAGTATTGTTCATGCCTATAAACCCATTCATTTAGCCTTACCTCACTTAGCATACTCGTATATTCAAAGTACTGACGCATACCTTTCTTTTGTGCTATGATGTCTTATATCATAGGTTTAGATGAACGGGCTCGTGACCGTACTTAGCAACCCAGATTATCAGAAGCATATTTAGTTGTGAGTCCTCATAGTTCTAGGAAATAATCATCTTTTCAGAATCTCAGTTTATTATTTAGTAGTCAGAGTCAGTTGGGGACTTGTCGGATTAACTCAACGTTCAAAAAGTTAGAGGCTTATAAGACTAGATTATCTCAGATAGATGATCAACTTTCAATATTTATTTATGATTATTTGATTTCAGTTATGAACCTTATGGAAGTTATAGCCTAATTTCTGTATTATTATAATTTTATTACTCAATTATTATAGCAGGTATCAATTTTGGGTTAACTTGTGGTCCTTCTAGATTATGAGCATCGTGTGACGTTCGGGGTGCAGACTCGGGTCGTTACAAACTTGGTATTAGAGCCTAAGGTTCAACAGAGTCCTAGGGAACCTGAAAGCCACGTCAAGTAGAGTTTTGTGCATGGGTGTATAGCGCACCATACTTATGGATAAGAGGCAATGTGACATTTTAAGAACAAGTTCAATTCTTTCAGTATTTATATCGTGCAAGTGACATGAGCTCAACTTAAACTCTCAGTATAATCCTTTTTTTCATTTCATCTACTGAATATGCCTCCTAAAGGGACCAACAAAAGAAGGATTGGGAATCAGATAGGACATCTGGCCACCCAGCCAGATCCCCTAGATGAGCATATTTTCTATGCAGAATTCAAAGCAGCTTTCACCACTCTAGCTCATTTTGTGGCAGCCTAGAATAAACCTCCAGCTGTTGTCTAGGCCAACCTAATAGACAAGACTACTGTAGCTAGAATTTGGGATTTTACCCAAATTAATCCTCTATCATTCACCGGGTCTAAGTCAGATGAGGACCCACAGGTATTTCTTGATCAGGTGCAGAAAGTCATTGATATTATGGAGGTGACTACTAGTGAGAGTGCTGAGCTGTGTGCATATCATTTGCAGGATGTATCTTACTCATGTTCAAGGAGTGGAAGGCAGAAAAGGCCACTTTGCTACAGCTTTCCTTGATAGGTTCTTCCCACTTGAGTTGAGAAAAGCAAAGGTTTGGAGTTTATAATCTAAAATAGTGCAATGTGACAGTGAAAGAGTATCCCCTCATGTTTAATCAGTTAGCCAGATATGCCCCTCGTATGGTAGCAGATAGCAGATCTAAAATGAGTAAGTTTGTGTCGGGTGTATCTAACAGTGTGGTCATGGAATGTAGGACCATAATACTGATTAAGGAGATGGACATATCTAGGATCATGGTCCATGATTAGCAGATAGAGAAGGCTAAGAATGGGGATAAAGAGAGGGAGAATAACATGGTGGAAATCATTCTCAGTTCTTCCCGAAATCCTCAGTTCCAGCTCCGTCCTAAGCCAATGCTCTAGTGCCAAAATTCAGAGATGGCAATAAAGATAGGGCACTAGGCCCTAAACCCCAGGATAGTGTTAGCAGTTTTCGAACAAATCTTCTTTGCTAGAAGTGTGGAAGAAACCATCTGGGTGTTTGCAGAGCTGGTAATGATATATGTTTTAGATATGGCTAGCCAAGCTATAGAATTAAAGATTGTCCTCAGTCAGGTTCGTAGGGTTAGTATAATCGTCCTTCATCTCAGTTCGATCACCCAAATTAGGAGGGTGCCTCTTCCAGTGCCACCAGTGGGTAATGCCAAAATAGACTCTATGTACTTCAGTCCCGACAGGATCAGGAAAGTTCTCCTAATGTGGTCACTGGTACGTTGCAATTTTATCATTTACATTATTATGCTTTGCTAGATCCAGAAGCTTCTTTGTTCTTTGTAACTCTTTATATAGTTGTTGACTTCAGAGTCAGTCTCAAAATCCTAGCAGAGTCCTTCTTAGTCTCTACCCCAGTGTGTAAATCTATCATAGCCTGATGAGTATACAGGAACTTCCTTATTACGATATCTCAGAAAGCCACTTCAGCAGACTTAGTAGAATTAGAGATGACAGATTTTAATGTCATTCTCGACATGGACTGGCTTCATTCATTCTATGCTTTAGTTGAGTGTAGAAATAGAATTGTTCATTTTCAGTTTCTGAATGAACTTGTCATTGAATGGACGAGTAGTACCTCAGCACTTAGGGGTTAGCTTATTTCCTACCTAAGGGCGAGGAAAATGATATCCAAGGAGTGTGTCTACTATCTTGTTTGAGTTAAGAATTCTAGTTCCGAGACACCTATTCTTGAGTCAGTTCTAGTAGCATGTGAATTCCCAGATATGTTTCCCAAAGACCTTTTTGGAGTTCCTCTTGAGAGGAAAATTGACTTTGGAATAGACCTTCTCTCTGATACTCATCCTATCTCTATCCATCCAAAGAGAATGGCTACAGCAGAACTCAAAAAGTTAAAAGAACAGTTGAAAGATCTTTTAGATAAGGGATTTATCAGACCCAGCATATCCTCTTGGGGTGCACCAGTTCTTTTCGTGCATAAGAAAGATAGTTCTCTCAGAATATGTATTGACTACCGTTAGTTGAACAAAGTCATGGTCAAGAACAAACATCAACTTCCTAGAATTGATGACTTGTTTGACCAACTTTAGGGTACTAGTTACTTTTGTAAAATAGACCTCAGATCAGGCTATCATTAGCTCAGAGTCAGAGAATGTGATATCCTAAAAACAGCTTTCAAAACTTAGTATGGTCACTTTGAATTCTTAGTCATGTCATTTAATCTTACCAATTTTATAGCAGCTTTCATAGCCTTGATGAACCATGTATTCAAGCAGTACTTGGACATTTTCATCATAGTCTTCATTGATAATACTCTTGTCTACTCTCGTAGTGAATATAATCATGCAGACCATCTTAGAATAGTATTACAAGCTCTCAAAGCCCATCAGTTTTTCACCAAATTTAGTAAGTACAAATTTTGGATAAGGTCAGTAGCTTTCCTTAGTCATATAGTTTCTGGTGATGGCATTAGAGTTGATCCTCAAAAGATCGAAGCAGTAAGAAACTAGCCTAGGCCCATCTCTCCATCAAATACTAGGAGTTTCTTGGGTTTGGTTAGCTATTACCGATGATTTTTTAAAGGAATTTTTTTTATTACATCCCCTATGTCCAGATTGACTCAGAAGAAAGTCAAGTTCCAGTTGTTAGATTCTTGTGAGAAGAGTTTTCAGAAGTTGAAGAATCAACTCACTACAGCCCTAATTTTGACTTTACCAGATGGTTCAGATGGGTTTGTAGTATATTATGATTCTTTTAGAGTTGGTTTGGAGAGTGTATTGATGTAGAGAGGTAAGGTTATAGCCTATGCCTCTAGACAGCTTAAGCTCCATGAGAAGAATTACCCTACTCATGACCTTGAGTTAGCAGGTGTAGTGTTTACCTTAAAGATTTGGAGGCATTACTTATAAAGAGTACATGTTGATGTGTTCACAGACCATAAAATCTTATAGTATGTGTTTTCTCAGAAATATCTAAACCTACGTCAGAGGAGGTGGTTGGAGTTGTTGAAAGATTATGACATGAGTGTTTTGTATCATTCGAGCAAGGCCAATGTAGTGGATGATGCTCTCAGTAGATTGTCTATGGGTAGTGTTGCTCACGTGGAGGATGGTAAAAAAAAGTTAGTTCAGGAAGTTCATCATCTTGCCCGACTAGGTGTCCGCTTAGTCGATTCAGTAGAGGGTATCGTATGGGTGTAGAATAGTTCAGAATCATCTTTGGTTACCAAAGTGGAAGAAAAGAAAAATAGAGATCCCAGTTTAGTTAAGCAGAAAGAGTCAGTCAGAGATCAAAAGGTTGAGTTTTTCTCCTAAAAGGGAGATGGTGTATTGCATTATCAGGGTAGACTTTGTGTGCTATGTGTAGATGGCGTGTGACAGTAGATTCTTGTAGAAGTGCAGGGTGTGCGCTACTCAATTCACCCAGGGGCCACCAAGATGTACCACGACTTAAGAAAAAACTATTGGTAGAATGGGATGAAGAGAGATGTTGCAGAGTTTGTAGCTAAGTGCTCGACATGTCACCAATTTAAAATCGAGCATTAGAAGCCTAATGAATCTATGCAGGAGTTCAGTATTTCCACTTGGAAGTGGGAGGATGTGAACATGGATTTTGTGACGGGCTTGCCCCATACTCGCAGCCAGCATGATTCGATTTAGGTCATTGTGGATAGGATGACTACTTGCCCTTGATTGAGTTCGCATATAATAATAGTTATCATTCCAGCATTCAGATGGCTCTGTTTGAGGCACTTTATGAGAGGAGATGTAGATGTCCCATTGGTTGGTTTGAAGTAGGTTAAGTCGTAGTGGTGGGACCACACTTGGTGTTTAATACCTTAGAAAAAGTTTAGTTGATCAGGGAAAGGCTTATGACAGCTCAAAGCCGAAAGAAATCATATGCAGATGTGCGAAGAAAAGATCTCAAATTTGAGCTTGGTGATTATGTGTATTTAAAAATCTCTCCTATGAAAGGAGTGGAGAGGTTTGGCAAGAAGGGGAAACTCGGTACTTGATATATTGGTCCTTACCGAATTCTCAGCCATTTTGGAAAGGTAGCTTATGAGCTTGAGTTGCCTTCAGATCTAGATACAGTGCATCCAGTGTTTCATGTCTCCATGCTAAAGAAGTGCATAGGTAACCCTGTAAATATAGTCCCTATAGAGGGTATAGATGTTCAGAACAGTCTCTCTTATGAGGAAGTTCCAATCGAAATTCTAATTTTTAGATTCGCATACTGAGGAACAAAGAGGTTCCTCTAATCAAAGTTCTTTGGCAAAATCAGCCCGTTAAGGGAGCTACTTGGGAAGCAGAAGCATATATACGGACCAAGTATCCGCACCTCTTCTCCGCAAACTCAGACTCAGCTCAAGGTAATAGTTTTCCTTGAATTTACTCAGTTCCCCACTCAAATTTCCTTTATAACTCTGTATCAATTCAGTTGCATAGCATTCTCATGTCATGCATACCTTCATGAAATAGCTCAATCATGAGTCATGTCTACAGAACTCAGGCATGCTTCAATTATGTATATTTAGTATAATAACTCAGTATATCAGTAGCTTCAGTCATGTGATTATACTTCAATTGTGCATGTTCAGTGTATAAATTCAACCTATCAGTATTCTCAGCTCAGTCAGTCTCATTCGAGGATGAATATTTCCAAGGGGGAGATATTGTAAGAAACCGCAGAATCCTAATCGTTTGAGTCCTTTAAAGCATACTAAAAGAGGTCCCAAACTTAGAAAATTCCAATTAAGTGTTAGGACTTAGTCATTTCTAAAGCCCTCAAACTTTGAGGAATTTATTTATGATCTTCCCGACCTTAGAAAGTTAGTTTTTAAGTTGATTCATAATTGAGGAAGTTAATAGTATATCTCGGGTGAGTTTTAGAATTTTTGGACAAACGTAAGGGCGTGTTTGAAACTCCAAAATAGTGGCTCAGGGCGACTAGCCCGCAGCGCCCTGCCCAGTCCGTTGCTAGGGGAGCCCGTGATGAAGACCACGATGCCCTACCAGAGTGGCTCTCTAGAGCCCGCGGTGCCCTGGCCAGTCTGGTCTGGGTAAATTTTGCATTTTTGTTTCACATTTTTAAGGGAAAATAGATTATTTCCTTCACCTAATAGCTCCATAATACGGGATTAAATCCCTAAATTGCAAAATTTCTCATCCTTTTCAATAAATCCTCTCATGAGCAAGCCCTAGCTTTATCAAGTTCAAGAATCAAGCCTCAATAACTCTCCCCAATCTCTATGAAATTAACTATCAAGGTATGTTAGGTGTTCATCTATGGGTCTATTTCACGCATAGAGTATATGGATTTCATGAAATTGAAATAGTATGTATATTGAATTGTGTAATTCCCATGTTATATTCCATGAATTGGCAAGTTTGGGTGTTGTATTTACAATGTCTACATGTTGTCCATGATTATATGCATTAAGTTGTGCTCCCCATGTGTTTGATGGAATGTCCATGTGAATTAAATGATGAAATCATGACATGCTAGCATATGTACAAGCTTATGCCCTACAAGTGTTTGATAAAATATCTCTATGAGTGAATTATGAACAAGTAGACCTTGTTATGCTTTTCAAGATAATGTTATGCTTTAGTTTTCATGCTATCGAGTCCTGGGGATATCTAATACCCGATAATTTAGTTATTTACTTAGAATTTCAATAGCTACAGAATAGTCGGTGATGTTATGTTCGGTAGTACTTAGTCAGTTACCAAACTCAGTGTGTTCAATCAGTTAATAGAACTCAATGAACTCAGTCCATCTCAGTCAGTTAGCCTGATCAGTAACAGTTTAGTCTAGCCTAGTACAGTTTAGAAATCATTTCAGTGTCTGTTTAGTTGGGAGTAGGATTCAGCACCGAATGAACCCAAGGATGGGTACTCACCTGCCAGTAGAGGGTGTAATCCTTAAAAGAAGTCCTTGCATTCCAAAACTACATAGCCAGCGTAGGTTGAGACATCAACCTTCCAGTTGAGGGTTGATGAGGTGTCTTAACTTCCAGTTGAGGGTACCACCATTCTCATTCAGATCACCTTCCAGATGAGGGTAACTCATCTATTTGTCTTTACCCCTGGCACGGTAATGATACCCTTCCAACTGTGGTTACAGGTTGGACCATAATCAGTTCAGAGAGGGGCATGTTAGTTAGATAATTACCTCCTATAATTTCAATTTCAATCTCAGTATAGAACTCAATTCACTTCTCAGCACCAGGACTATCAAAAATAGAAACCTAGCTCAGTATAGAACTCAATTCAATTCAATAGCATTAGGACTATCAGAAATAGTCACCCAGCTCAGTATAGAACTCATTCAGTTCTACAGCATCAGGACTATCAAAAATAGTCACCCAGCTAACAGTAATATTGTTATCAGTGAACTCAACTATCAGTCATTCAGTTATCAGAACTCAGTATTCAGTGTTAATATGATTTGAGCTATAGTATACATAGTTATGTGCATGGTATTGCATAATCAGTATTTACAGTAGTTTTATATATACATGTACTCTCATCCAGTTATATTAGAGTTTTATATATACATGTACTCTCATCCAGTTATATTCATGTTACTCAGCCAGTATTTTTCATGCATATGAACCCATGCATTCAGCCTTACCTCACTTAGCATACCAGTAGATTCAAAGTACTAGCGTATACCTTTCTTTTGTGATATGATGTCTTATATCATAGGTTCAGATGTACGGGCTCTTGACCGTACTTAGCAGCCCAGATTATCAGTAGTATATTTAGTGATGAGTCCTCATAGTTAAAGGACATAGTCATTTTTTCAGTATCTCAGTTTATTTTTCAGTAGTCGAAGTTAGTTGGGGACTTATCTTATCAACTCCATGTTCAGATATTTAGAAGCTTTCAGACTAGATTATCTCAGATAGATGCTCAGCTTTCAGTATTTATTTATGATTATTTGATTTCAGTTATCAACCTTATGGAAGTTCCAGCCTAATTTTTGCATTATTACAGTACTATTACTCAGTTATTGCAACAGGCACCAATCATGGGTTAGCTTGTGGTCCTTCGAGATTATGAGTATCGTGTGATGTTTGGGGTGCAGACTTGGGGTGTTACATAAATAATTAGGGGTTATATGATGATTAGTGAGTAATTGATTTATTAATAAGCGTTGGCTAGATAATGATAAATGAATAGGGTGTATTGATTAGAATTGGAGTATGGCTACGGTTATGAGTATATTGGTATATGTTATTCAATTATGATTATTGATAAGAATTACAAATATTGGCAAATAACCTTTAATGAAAATTTTAAAAGAACATAGATAATGAGAAGTTGACCATATACATATATATATATATATATATATTGGAGATTTGATTCTTTTACGGATGTGTCCTCCAGTGGTATGGAAGGCCGTGATTGGTTCTTTACTCTATATTCTCTTGGGTGTACTCTCCGATGGTATGGGACACCGTAATGGGTTTTTTTTTTATGCACTAGTTGGTATATGGGCGCAAACTTTTTACTTGTGATTGCACTTGTGTTGCTTCATGATTTCGAATCGTTTATGTTTTTGCAAGATGGTATGGGCATGTGTTAATGTCCTATGTTAGATTGTTATTTTGGTATTTAATACTTGTTATGTACGGTGATACGGGCATGCGTTGATGCCTTATGTCATATTGTGATTCTAATATTTCATACTTGTTATGTACTTCTATATTGGCCTGTGTTGACGCCTTATGTTATACTGTTATTCCAAATTACTTACTAATTATATACACTGATGATGGAGCTGATTCAGGTTCGATTTTGTACCTTGACTTAGTTATGATTATCTTGCATTTTATCATTCTTATATCATGATTTAGCTCAGTCGGCCGATGATGCCTACTGAGTACCTATTGTTTTGGTACTCATACTACACTTTTGTGTCTTTTTGGTGTAGATTCAAGTATTAGTTATCACCACTGATCGTATTTTGTGCGTGATTGATTTTTGAAGATAGAATGAGCTCTTGGAGTTTGAGTCATCCGATTTCCTTCCGTCTCTTGTATTCAGTCATTAGCATTCGAGACAGATGTATTAACTATTCTAGATTTGAAATTGTATTGATACTATTAGTTTCTTTTGTATTAGCTCTACTAGATTTTGGGATTGTATCGCGTATGACAAATTACTCAATCTAGAATCCTTGTGTTTACAATTGATGTCCTTGAATTTAGCCTATGTTTGTCCTTTCTTACCTAATTATCCATTATGTTAGCTCCAGGTTATGATATTGGCTTACCTACTAGTGAAAATTAGAAGGTGCCATCATGACTCGTAGATCGGTCGTAGCATGATCTGTGCTTTCTTTCTTTATTCACTTGGTAAAGATAAGGGGCAGGGCAAACTTTGAATTTATTTTTTTCAGTCAACCTTTTTAAGTCTTGTCTCTATGCATTAATATTAATCCTGATCTAAATATGTCTAGTGCTAAAATGAAAACCATGTATATTGCATGCACTATATTCCACACAGTAATAACTTGTGAAAATGGATGGAATTTCATATAATCCCACTTAGATTTTACTGGCCTAAATTATCATTGAGGGCTTTTAAGAAACATAAATTAGCAACAAGAGACTTCTACATTTTTATTTTTTACCAACTCGTTCTTTCTTTAATTCTTTCTTCTTCTTTTGTGGTCTCCGTTAAGAAAAAAATTCGAGGTGGGAAAAATTGGATTAACAAAATCGGGGAATCAATAGAAAAAGTGAATTTATGTTTTCTTCGCAATTTTCTTATGGATCAATTTAGTGTATCAAGGTTGCAACATTGACCCAAATATCAAATTAGTTTGTTTGGGCGTAATTGAACAATGAGTTTATTCAACCCATTCTGCAGTCTGGTGCATTGTTCAAGTAAGTGCACGACTCTGTAGGGTGACCTTCTCTTCTGTGTTTATTCACACTCATTTGAATTGAGTATGAACCAAATATATCAACTCCTATGCAATAGTTTATAGACAACTTCACACTTATTTGAATTAAGTATGCACCGAATATATCGACTCCTATGCAATAGCTTACAGACAAGTTCACACTCATTTGAATTGAGTATGCACGGAATATATCGACTCCTATGTAATAACTCACAGACAACTTCACACTCATTTTAATTGAGTATGCACCGATTATATTGATTCCTATGTAATAGCTCACAGACAACACAGTACAACAAACTCAACTGAGAAAGTGTTAGCTAAGGGAATGAATCTAGCCTTCCCTTATGGAATACCATCAATTTACCAACATAGGTACGCATTATCACATGAAATTTACCAACTTAGCTATGCATTATAACATGAATTTATGATATTGATTCACATCAAATAAACGTCTTCCTTTGACATGAACAAAACAACAATTGGCCCTTTTTTAGAACTGTTGAACAAGCAAATTATTTGTCATTTCTCTTCCCTCTTCTTACAACTTATTTCACTTTCAATTTATAAATGGTATTTGAAGATTAGACAATAATTTACAACTTATTTCAAATTTTCAGTTTTGAAAATTAGGTATAAACAACTTAAATATATTGTTTCTTTCTAAATGTCGTGTTACATCTTCTCAAATCATTGTGAATTATTTTGAAAAGTGAATTTATCAAATAATCAATCATTAACGAGTAAACCTACTGTAGGTGGCTTTGATTAGGGAATGCAGAGAAATGATTTAAAAAAGAAACAAAGGTAATAAAACTGAATTCTTTCTATATCTTTAGAATGAAACTGTATATGCATACATTAACAAATTCTATTAATACAAGAATTAATAAAGTTGTCATAAACTAAACTGTGAAACCTAAACACTTGGGGGGGAATGGGGGGTGGGGGGGGCAAGTCATATTAATACTTCAACTAATAGCAATTATTAAAATAAAAAAAGATTTAATAGCTATTTAAAAAAAAAATCAATCACTCCATATTTCTCTCAAAACAATTAAATATCAAAAAAGGATAAATTATTTTTCACAAAATAGGATATCAATCACTCCATATTTTCTTCAAAATAGTTACTTCCTTATTCTATTCTTTCACAACTAAAGCAGATTCTTTTTCTTTGTCTTCGTTCGAATTTTACCTCATCTATGTCGGTCAGATCATAATTAAGATCGGATAGTAAACCAAATTCTGTCATATTGTTGGTCTTATTCGTTGAAAAAAAATTATTGAGATATAGATTTACTCATTTAGATTGCAATTGATCGTGTTCCATATCCATAAAACGATTGGTGTTGTTTATAGATTTAGTGGACTCCATATGATTCAATCATTTTTACTTTGAAAACTTGTTGTATATATAACCTGATTGATTTATCATTTTCATACACCTTTTGCATATACTATTTTCAATATGAAATGTATATATAAATTAATTTCATAGTAATAAGTTAAGTTATTTAGTGGACTCCATATGATTTCACCATTTTTTTATATTAAAATCTTATTTCATACACTTTTGTAAATTGATTTATTAATTTCATACACTTTTTTGTATATATAAATCGATTTATCTTTTGCATACACTTTTGTGTGTGTGTGTATGAAATGTGTATACAAATTAATTTCATACTGATAATTTTATCTACAGTATGAATTTCATATGATTTATCATTTTCATACATAGAAACTAAATTTTAATATTGCATGGTCATTGTCTACACTAGAAATCAGATAGTTGACTAGAGAATGTTATCGGCCGAAAATTAAAAGTGAAGGAGTTTTATATAAAATTGGGAGAGAAATTTCAACAAAAATTCAGATTAAGTAAGATACAAAAATAAAAAGAACCTATAAATTAAAATCACTAAACTCAAATATCTAATAAAGATTACACTTGATTTGTATATTCTTAAAAAAGAGGAAAGATGAAGATAAAATAAGGAGAGGAGTAGAGAAAAAAGTAAAAAGATGAAATACAGAGAAAAGTAGATAAATAGAGGAGTAAAAAGAGGAGAAAATCTTATTGAAAAAGAATTAAATACCTACATTTTACTCTTCTAATGAATATCAACAAGTTAATTTATCATTAAAAAAAATTAAAACAATAAAATTTAAAATTATTAGTATAATTTATCAAATCTGATATGACTTGTAAATAAAAAAATACAATTCAATTATTATAAAAAGAATACAATTACAACTTACAATAAATAATCTAAAAAATACATATAAGATAATTTTCACGAAAATACTCCCATCAATGCCTCCACTTCCCTTCTTTCTTTTTAATAACTTCAGTTTCCATTGCCAAGTACCTTTGAAGAATCATTAGCATATTCAATGAACTTAGTTTTTTTGCATTAGTAGAAAATCATTATTTTGAAAATAGTAGATAAATGATGGCATAAATAAAATAGAAAAGGGTCTAATATACTCTTTAAGTATTAAAAATGATCCTAATATACCTTTCTTCTATTTTTGGACTCTAAAATACCCTTCTCATCCATCTACAGGCTCTATTTTATCCTTTCACTTAATAGAAACTAAAAAATAAAAATAGTATTTTCATTGAATATGTGTTAATTTCTTATTGATTTTCACTTACCGTCCAAGATGCTTGTTTTGGGATTTATCTCTGTAGAAAGTTGATCTCTTTGATTAAAAAATATGATAGTAGATAAATGATGGAAGAAATAAAATAGAAAAGGGTCTAATATACTCTTTAAGTATTAAAAATGATCCTAATATACCTTCTTCTATTTTTGACTCTAAAATACCCTTCTCATCCATCTACAAGCTCTATTTATCCTTTCACTTAATAGAAACTAAAAACAAAAATAGTATTTTCATTGAATATGTGTTAATTTCTCATTGATTTCACTTACCGTCCAAGATGTTTGTTTTGGGATTTATCTCTGTATAAAGTTGATCTCATTGGTTAAAAAATATGATAGATTTTTGTTTGAGAAAGAACTGTTCATTTTTTGGGATTAAAGCTATTTGACTTGAGTAAACCATTTTGTCTAAAAGTTGATTTAACATTTCTAGATTTTGAATCTCTACATAGTACATCGAACTCTATGAATATGGCATGAAATTTGAAACACATGAGATAGGTTCCTAGTGATATTTATATGATAGATAGGGATGTTTTTCATTGTCTCCCACTAATCCAACACCGTAAGAATTATAGTCAAACATATTGTAGAAAAGAAAATCATTACATGATTGAACACCCGTATTAAAGTAAGTTTCTCATCAAACTGATTTTAAATCCTTTTATAGCCTTGCTTTCTAGTTGGTAGTCGATCACTTTCACCTGATAACCAAAAATATTGATCAAAGGTGATCAATTTCATCTTTGATTTCAGTCACTACTGTTCAATTTTCAAATTTTAGTTCACCAGATGAAGTAATCAACCACCAGCTGCAAAACAAGGGTATAAAAGAAATAATCAGTTTGATGATAATCTTACTTTAATGTGGATGTTCAGTCAGTTAAGGATTTTCATCTCTACTTTATGTCTGCCTATAATTCTTACAATGTTGAATTAGTGGAAAGCAATGAGAAGCAACTCTATCTATCATCTGGATATCATTAGAAACCTATCTTATATGGTTCAGATTCCATGTCATATAAATGAGGTTCGATGTACTATGTAGATATTCAAAATGTAGGAATGTTAAATCAACCTTTGAATAGAATGGTTCAGTTAAGTCAAATGGTTTTAATCCCAGAAAAGGAATACTTCTTTCTCAAGGAAAAACTGTACCATACTTCTTCACCAATGAGTTGTCTACTTTCTATAGAGGTAAATCCTAAAAAAGCACTCTGGATGGTAAGTGGGATACGGGTTGAGTTCGGAGATTATTAAGGTTTTACTTAATTAAAATTTCAATCAAAAAAAACTGTCACGTATTGAATGAAAATATTAATTATTTAAAAAAAAAAATCTGTTAAGTGAAAGGGTGAAATAGATCCTATATGTAGATGAGAAGAATATTAAAACCCAAAGATAAAAGGAGGTTACATTAGGATCACTTTCAATACTTGAAGAGGTATATTACACCCTTTTCCAAAAATAAAATTGTGTACCTTCTATTTAATTTTATATGATTATATTTAATAGATACGGAATCAAAGAGAGAGAATACAAGCTTTTAGAATATATCAAAAGTACTTTTAGATCTTACAATCTTAAACGTACATGCCATGACATTTTTATGACTATACCAACATGTCAATTAAAAATAAAATTAATCAAATTTTAAAATTTACAGAATTTACAAATAAAAGCGTCACTCTCTTCATTATATAGTAAAAAGAAAAGAGTGATAGGTAAAAGAAAAATTAATGATAACCTATGAGGTTTCTCGGGCAATTCAGCTAGAAGTGACAAAAGAGATTTAAAATGAGGTGTAGGTGACTCAAGTTTTAATAATTGAGTGTAGGTGACAATTACTTTATTAGTGATTAAGGAAGTTGAGAAAATTTGTGAATAGCCCAGTAGTTTTTTAATTTACACTTTTATCCAAATGTTGACCTAATATAACTAGAAACGGAGGAAATAAAATGCACATTTTCTCTCTCTTCTCATTATTGTTGTTTTCTCTCTCTTCACCATTTTTGTTGTTCATTATTGTTGCTACTTTATTCATCATCTTGTTCTTCACTATCATCTTCTTCTTCTTCATTATCATCATCATCATCTTTTTCTTGTTTACCATTGTTGTTGTTGTTACCGCTACTGCTACTACTTGACCAATTTTTTAGGTAAAATTTAGTCTCGTACATCACTTTGGCATTACTTCATAGGCGACGTTGGTAAGTAAAATTATAATTTTTAGTTGAATTTCTCATCTGGAAACACTGCTCTGTGATGTTTTTAAAATAATGGATGGCTCTTGAACACGAATCCGACATAAGAGCCATACGTTTCAATAGATCACTCATCTGTTGTATCAAATGAGTCATCTATTGCAACGAAAGACTCATATATTGAATTTTTGTTTATGGTTCTATAGTGTTTTAACATGAAAAAAATATATGGGTTATCTGTTGCAACAGAGGAGTCATTTATTGATACAGATTACTCACTTGTTGTAATAGAACCTGAACTCGATTCCAACAAACAATATGTTTGTTCCAACAAGTAACTAATCTATTAAACCAGGCTATTTATCAGTTGCAATATGTCGCTCAATTTTTGGAATCAGCTTCAAAGATTCTGTAGTACATCCCAATAGGTAATTCATCAGTTGCAACAAATGCATAATTTTGTAATACCCTGTACCTTTTTCTAGCTTGAAATAGTCTCAAAAAATATTAGGAGCTTTCTTTGAAAGATGAATCCACTTTTGTACACGTGGTATTTTTAAGATTTTCACTTTTTTTCAGGTGAGAAATTCAATAAGCTTTCCATCGATGTAAAATTTACCTAAATCCGATAACCGGGTAAGAAGTTATGACTATTTCAAGTTCCCATCGTAAAACATGGCCATATTAATCAATGGCGCGCCGCTCCACAAGCTAAAATGGCAATTGTCCTTTTTCCAGTATCTCAGCACAATTTTCCCCACATCACGCCAAAGTCCAAGTTGCAAAAAAGGGGCAACGCTATGGCTCTGCATCGCGTCATCCCTCAGTTTCCTAATAGTCAAATTCTAGTTACACGGTGTGATAGTGCCACATCACGCCAGGGGTCCAATTCGGGAAATTTTTACAAAAATTATAAGACGCGTTTAGGGTTAAAAGGGTTAATTTCCCATTCCTATTTAAGCCTCTTAACACGTGATTCAGCCACTTTTCACCCAAAATACACTCTCTTCTCTCAAGAACCTCTCAAGAACAACCTAGGACTTTTCATAAAAGATTCAGAATCAAGAATCTCCTTCCTCAATCTTCGTGTATTTACGAACCAAGGTATGCATAGTGTTCATTCATGGACTCCTTTCGTCCATGAAGCCCAAGAATCCCTTTTCTAAATTTAAGTTTAAGGATTTTCTTATGAATTTCATAATTGGGCTGCTCTTGTTCATGTGAATAATGAGAAATTAAATTCGACTCCATGTTGGGTGATAAATTCTATGTGGGTTAAATTATTAAAGATATAGATTCATGCAAACCTATGACTAAACCCTTGAATGATGAAAATAGAATTGAACTATGATGTTTAATTATTTACAATGATGTTTACATGTACCATGCATACAACATGTTTGATTAAATGCCTAGATGAAGAAAAAGTGTCTAACTAGCATAATACCATAAAATCCCCATGTATGTACAAGTTATGCCTATAACATGTTTTGATGAAATGCTTCTATAAATGTATTATGGATTATGATGTTAATTATATGTTCAAGTAAGTTATGTTTGGTCAGTTTCCTTCCATCGGGTCCTGGGGGTACTCATACTCGAAACATTAGCTATGCTCCTAGAGCCATGTCATGTATTCATGATACTCTCAATTAAGCAGTGAATCCTTAGACTTCAGACAGTCTTATGACTCAGAAAATCTCCATGATCTCATGAACTCAGTCAGTTATCAGGTATCTGTAGTATTCCATCAGTCAACGGAATTCAGTAATTCATCCTATGTTTAGTTCAGTAAATCATGTTCAGAGTCTATTCATATGGGAGTAGGAATTAGCACCGAGTGAACCCAAGGATGGGAACGCACAGTAGCATATGAGGGTGTGATTCTTAGAAGTCATCCTTGCGTTCTAGAACTATGTAGATAGCATAGGTTGAGACATCAATATTGTTTGATGAGGGTTGATGAGGTGGATAAGCATTGGAAGATAAGGGCCCCACCATTCTCTTTTGGGGACAATATCAGATGAGGGTCACCCATAACTTGTCCTTACCAGTGAAGCGGTATTGACACCCTTCTAATTAGGGTTACATATTGGACCCCAACTCAACCATAATTGCATATTAGGGCCATGTCAGTTAGATAACTACTTTCCACAGTTTTATGTTACAGAATCAGTACTGTCAGACACAGTCAATCAATCTCAGTAATAGGACTGTCAGATATACTATGGGACTCAGGTTGTTTTATTAGATTTAGGACTATCAGATATAATCACTCATATTATCAGTTATATCAGTTATCAGTATGTCATGTTATCAGTATTCAGATTCAATAATCATATTATCATGGTATCCGTGTCAGTTATTATGTCTCATGCATGTATTCTCACAATTATGATAGTCAATCTTCTATCATTGTTGCTCATGCATATGAACCCCATGCATTTAGCCTACCTCATATACATACCATTACATTTAAAATACTGACGCATTTGCGCTATGGTGTCTTATACCATAGGTTTAGAGACACGAGCTCCAGAGCATCAGTAGATTCCAGTCTCAGTTGTCAGAGTAAATAGTGAGTCCTCATCTTTTGAGGAAATGATCATTATTTTATTATCTTAGTAATTATTTTATTAGTAAGATTTAGTTGGGGATATGTCCCATCAACTCCTTATTCAGACAGTCATATTTTAGAGGCTTTACAGACTACAGTATGTTCAGATAGCATATTCCAGTTGTTTTAGGTATTTCATACCCCTCCTAGATGTTACATTTTTATCAGATACTATGTATCAGTTTTGAACCTTATGGCCTTTCAGTTTATGTTTCCATATTATAAAGTATTTTATGCAGTATACAGGTACAGATATCAGTCATGGGTTGGCTTGTGGTCCTTCAAGGTCATGAGCACTGTTTAGCATTCTAGGTATCAGATTTTGGGCGTTAAAAACTTAGTATCAGAGCCTAAGATTCAATAGAGTCCTAGGAAGTATGAAAGTCGCATCTAGTAGATCTTGTACATAGGTGTGTTGGGTGCCACATTTATGTATAGGAGGCTATAAGATGTTTTAGGAATAGTTTCCTCTCCTTCAGTATTCATGTCGTGCTAGTGAGCATAATCTTAAGTCAATCTCTCAGTCTAATCCATTTCTCCTTTTCTTCTATAGAATATCCCTCCTAAAAGAAGAAACGGGAATCAGCTAGCCCCTTAGCCCGAAGAACCTTTAGGCAAACATATTTCTCATGCAGAGTTCTAAGTTGTATTCACTACTCTTGCTAACTTAGTTGCTACTAAGAATGAACGACCAGCTATCGTTTTGGCCAATTCAGTGACCAATTTAGCTGTAGCTAGAATTTGATACTTTACCTGAATGAATCTTCCATCCTTACTCGGGTCTAAGTCATATGAAGACTGTCAGGAATTTCTAGATCAGATGCAAAAGGTTACAAACATAATGGGGGTCACTTCTAGTGAGAGTGTTGAGCTAGCTGCATATCAGTTTCAAGATATTGCTCACACTTGGTTTAAACAGTGAAAGTCAGAAAGGCCAGATGATGCAGGGCCTGTTGAGTGGGAGGAGTTTGCTTCTACTTTCCTTGATAGATTCTTTCCCCTAGAGCTTGTAGAAGATAAGGTGTTAGAATTCATCAAGCTCAGGCAGGGAAATATGATGGTGAAAGATTATTCTCTTAAGTTTACTCAATTAGATAGATATAACCTTTATGTGGTTGCAGATAGCAGGGCCAAAATGAGTAAGTTCATTTCAAGGGTGAATAATAGCATGGTTAATAAGTGTAGATCCACCATTTTGAATAGTGACATGACTTTAGCCAGGATCATGACTCATACTCAGCAAATAAAGGAGCAAAACATTAAGTAGAGAGGGAAGCAGAATAAGAGAGCTAGGATAGGTAGCTTTAATTTTAGTCAGCCTAAGTCAGAGGGAGGCAATCGCTCTCAGATTCATCCTAAGTCATCAGTTCCATCTCCTTCATCAGCCAGTGCTCCATTTCTTAAGTTTAGAGAGGGTAACAAAGATAGAACTCAAAGCTCTAAGTCGCACGGCAGTGTTAGCAGTACCCAAACTAATTCTTTTTGTTAGACTTGTGGTAAGAACCACAAGGGTGTGTATAGAGTTGGCAGCAATAGTTGTTTTGGTTATGGCAAGCCAGGCCACAGAGTCAGAGACTACCCTTAGGTTGTCAAAGTCATCTCCGCTCCTCAACTCAGTTCGGTCGCCTAAATTAGTAGGTTGCCACCTCAAGTGCTACTAGTGGGCAACGCCCAAATAAACTTTATGCTCTCCAGTCCCGGCAAGATCAGGAAAATTCTCCTAATATGGTTACTAGTATGTTACATATCTTTTATGTGCATGTTTACGCTTTGCCAGATCCAGGTGCTTCCTTGTCTTTTGTTACTCCCTATATAGAGTTGATTTTGGAGTCAGTTCTGAAATTCTAGCAAAGCCCTTTTCAGTCTCTACCCCAGTGGGTAAAACCATCATAGCCCGGTGGGTATACAGGAACTGCCTGGTTATGTTATTTTAAAAATTCACTTCAGCAGATCTAGTTGAATTAGAGATGACTTATTTTGATATCATTCTTGACATGGCTTGGCTTCATTTCTGCTATGCCACAGTCGACTACAAAAATAGGATAGTCCAGTTTCAATTCCCAAATAAACCCATCCTTGAGTGGAAGGGTAGCGTATCCGCTTTTAGGGGTCAGCTTATTTCCTACCTTTGGGCAAGGAAAATAATATCTAAGGGATGTGTCTATCATTTTGTTCATGTTAAGGATTCCAGTTTCAAAACTCCCAGTCTTGAATCCGTTCCAGTTGTGAATGAATATTCAAATGTCTTTCCTAAAGATCTTCCAGGAATTCCTTCCGAAAGGAAAATAGACTTCGACATTGATCTTCTTCCAGATACTCAGCCTATATCTATTCTGCCATATAGAATGGCATCAGCAAAACTAAGAGAATTGAAAGAATAGTTAAAGGATTTCTTAGATAAGGATTCATCAGTACCAGTATTTCCCCATGGGATGCACCAGTATTATTCGTGCGCAAGAAAGACAATTCTCTCAGAATGTGCATAGACTAATGCCAACTTAATAAGGTAACAGTCTAGAACAAGTATCCTCTTCCTAGAATCAATGACTTATTTGACCAATTTCAGGGTGCCATTTATTTTTCTAAGCTAAACCTCAGATTCGGTTATCATCAGCTCAGAGTCAGATAATGTGACATTTCGAAAATAGCTTTCCGCACCCGGTATGGTCACTTTGAATTCCTAGTCATGTCATTTGGTCTTACCAATGCCCCAGTAGCTTTCATGGACTTGATGAACCGTGTGTTAAAATGGTACTTGGACATGTTTGTCATAGTCTTCATAGATGATATTCTGGTCTATTCCGGCAGTGCGTGAGATTATGCAGACCATCTCAGAACAGTACTTCAGACTCTCCAAAATCATCAGTTGTTTGCCAAATTCACTAAGTGCAAATTTTGGCTAAGGTCAATAGCATTCTTCGATCATATTATTTAGGGTGATGGCATTAGAGTAGATTATCAAAAGATCGAAGCGGTAAGAAACTGGCCCATACCTGTCTCTCCATCAGATATCTCAAGTTTCTTAGGTCTGGATGGCTATTATAGGTGATTTGTTGAGGGATTTTCTTCTATTATGTCCCCTATGTCCAGATTGACTCAGAAGAAAATTAAGTTTTAGTGGTTAGATCCTTGTGAAAAGAGTTTTCAGGAGTTGAAGACTCGACTCACCTCAGCTCCAGTTTTAGCTCTTCCAGATGGTCCAGATGGGTTCGTAGTGTATTGTGATGCATCTAGAGTAGGTTTAGGTTGTGTCCTCATGCATTATAGTAAGGTCATAGCCTACGACTCTAGACAACTTAAACCCTATGAGAAGAATTATCCTACTCATGAGGTAGTATTTCACTTGAAGATTTGGAGGCATTATATCTATGGAGTTCATGTATATGTCTTCACAGATCATAAGAGTCTTCAATATGTCTTTTCTCAGAAAAATCGCAATCTTCGTCAGAGAAGGTGGTTAGAGCTGTTGAAAGATTATGACATGAGTGTCCTCTATAGTGGCCGACACTCTCAGAAAACTGTCTATGAGAGTGTTGCTCATGTAGAGGGCAGTAAGAAGAAGTTAGCTAAAGAAGTACATCAGTTTTCCAGACTAGGCATTCGCTGTTCGATACAGATGGGGATGATATATGAGTTCAGAGTAGTTCAGAATTATCTCTAGTTTTTGAGGTAAAAGAAAAACAAGATAGAGACCCTAGCCTTATCAAGTTGAAAGAGTCAGTTCAGGATCAGAAAGAAGAGGTTTTCTCCGAAGGGGGAGATGGCATTTTGCATTGTCAGGGTATTCTGTTTATCCCAGGTGTAGATGACTTAAGGCAGAAAATTCTTCCAGAAGCATGTGGTATGCTCTACCCTATTAATCTAGGGTCCATAAAGATATATTGCGACTTGTGGGAAGTCTATTGGTGCAGTGGGATAAAGAGAGATATTGCAGATTTTGTGGCTAAGTGCTTTACGTATCAGCAGGTTAAGATGGAGCATCAGAAGCCTAGTGGTCCTATGCAGGAGTTCATTATTCCTACTTGGAAGTGGGAAGAAGTGAACATGGACTTGTAATACCCCGTACCTTTTCCTAGCTTGAAATCATCTCAAAAAAATGCTAGGAGCTTTCTTTGAAAGATGAATCTACTTTTGTACACATGGTATTTTTAAGATTTTCACTTTTTTTTCTTGTGCAAAATTTAATAAGATTTCCATCGATATAAAATTCACCTAAATCCGATAACCGGGTAAGAAGTTATGACTATTTCAAGTTCCCATCATAAAACAGTGCCATATTGGTCAGTGGCGCGCCGTGCCATAAGCTAAAATGGCAATGGTCCTTTTTCTAGTATCTCAACATGATTTCCTCTGCATCGCGCCAAAGTTCCAGGTTGCAAAAGAAGAGCCAATGCAAAGGCTCCGCGTCACGCCATCCCTCAGTTTACCAATAGTCAAATTCCAGTGACACAGCGCGATAGAGCCGCGTCGCACCAGGGGTCCAATTCAGGAAATTTTTATTGAAATTACAAGACCTGTCTAGGGTTAAAAGGTTCAATTTACCACCCCTATTTAAGCCCTTTAATACGTGATTCAACCACTTTTCACCCAAAATACACTCTCTTCTCTCAAAACCCTCTCAAGAACAACCTAGGGCTTTTCATAGAAGATTCAGAATCAAGAATTTCCTCCGTCAATCTTTGTGTATTTACGAACCAAGGTATGCATAGTGCTCATTCATGGACTCTTTTTGTCTATGAAGCCCAAGAATCCCTTTTCTAAATTTAAGTTTATATATTTTCTTATGAATTTCATGATTGGTCTGCTCTTGTTCATGTGAATAATGAGAAATTGAATTCTACTCCATGTAGGATGATAAATTCTATGTGGGTTAAATTATTAAAGATATAGATTCATGCAAACCTATGACTAAACCCTTGAATGATGAAATTAGAATTGAACCATGATGTTTAATTATTGTACAATGATGTTTACATATACCATGTGTACAACATGTTTGATTAAATGCCTAGATGAAGGAAAAGTGCCTAACTAGCATGATACCCTGAAATCCCCATGTATGTACAAGTTATGCCTATCACATGTTTTGATGAAATGCTTCTATAAATGTATTATGGATTATGATGATAATTATATGTTCAAGTAAGTTATGCTTGGTCAGTTTCCTTCCATCGAGTCATGGGGGTACTCGTATCCGAAACATTAGCTGTGCGCCTAGAGCCATGTCATGTTTTAAAGATACTCTCAGTCAAGCTATGAATCCTTAGACTTCAGACAGTCTTATGACTCAGGAAATCTCCATGATCTCATGAACTCGGTCAGCTGTCAGCTATCAGTAATATTCCGTCAGTCAACAGAATTCAGTAATTCATCCCATGTTCATTTCAGTAAATCATGTTCAGAGTCTATTCAGATGGGAGTAGGAATTAGCACCGAGTGAACCCAAGTATGGGAACACACACTATCATATGAGGATGTGATTCTTAGAAGTCATCCTTGCATTTTAGAACTTTGTAGCCAGCATAGGTTGAGACATCAATACTGTTCGATGAGGGTTGATGAGGTGGATAAGCACTGGCAGATAAGGGCCCCACCATTCTCTTTTGGGGATAATATCAGATGAGGGTCACCCACAGCTTGTCCTTACCAGTGGCGCGGTATTGACACCTTTAAAATTAGGGTTACATATTGGACCCCAACTCAGTTATAATTACATATTAGGGGCATGTCGGTTAGATAACTACTTCCCACAGTTTTATGTTATAGAATCAGGACTGTAAGACACAGTCAATCAGTCTCAGTAATAGAACTCAAATAGTTCTTCAGATTTCATGACTGTCAGATACAGTATGGGACTCAGCTAGTTCTATTAGATTCAGGACTATCAGATACAGTCACTCATATTATCAGTTATATCAGTTATCAGTATGTTATGTATTTAGTATTCAGATTCAGTAATCATGTTATCAAGGTATCAGTGTCAGTTATTATGTCTCGTGCATATATTCTCACAATCATGATAGTCAGTCTGTTATTTTTATTGTTCATGCATTCAGCCTACCTCACATGCATACCAGTACATTCAAAGTACTAACTTATTTTCACTATGGTGTCTTATACCATAGGTTCAGAGACACAAGCTCCAAAGCATCAGTAAATTCCAATCTCATTTGTCAGAGTTAGCAGTGAGTCCTCATCTGTTGAGGACATAATCATCATTTTATTATCTCAGTAATGATTTTATTAGTTGGGGACATGTCCCATCAATTCCTTATTCAGACCGTCACATTTTAGAGGCTTTCCAGACTATAGTATGTTCAGATAGCATATTCCAGTTGTTTTCGGTATTTCATACCCTCCTAGATGTTACATTTTTATTAGATATTATGTCTCAGTTTTGAACCTTATGGCCTTTTAGTCCATGTTTCTGCATTATAAAGTATTTTATGCAGTATAATGTAATGGCTTAGAAAACGGGTCCCGGAGCATCACACGGTGCTTGAGGCTATGAGTAGCCCCAAGCTAACCCTTTGACCCATTTCCATTCAGTTCAACACAAATCAATGGGAGTAATCATCATCCAAGAATAAAAGAATTTTAGAAAGATAACAAAATACGACTTATTAGTCAACTCCCAACATCTATACTAGATTGATAAGCCTCTAAGAAAATCAATAAAACCCATGAGCCATTGAGACATGCCCCAACTGACTCATACTCAGTTATCAAATATAAATAATTCTATGAAACAAAGATCAGACATCACGTCCTCAGAACATGAGGACTCACCACGACAGATGATGTAGAACAGCGTGCCTGAAGAATCACTATCGAACCTGGAACTGAGCACCTGAAACTACATTCCGAGAAAATACAGCCCACATCCAAAGATGTGGATAAGTACCATGGAAAGGAACCGAGTATATGGGGGTGTACGCAGTTTTATAAACATCATCATCATAAATATTTATAAGAAATCTACAGGATGTATGAAAGACTCACATAGCCTGAAGAAAATCATCATAATCATGAGAGGATGAAATAAGTACAATAACACATGTGAGTCATCATATAATTTGTCAATCACTTTTAGTTCATCAAGAATATAAATTCTCATAATATAAATATCATTTAAATCTTTCGAAAGAACAACTTTCACAATTCCACTTTAAAATCACTTCATCATTCACCATAGACACAATAAAACACACACACACTGGGAGATCCTACAACCGACATAAATCATGTGAGCTACATGGAGTCCAACGTATAACCCACGTTGGGGAGAGCCGTCCTATCCTTGCCGTCAAAGTAGGACTATTGATATCAAATCCACTCAAACTAGTGATCACTATATAAATCAGCCTTAGGCTCACTCCTACGGGGGCATGTAGTTCTAGGGAAGTAAGGTCGCTATATACCTCCTACTCGGTGCTAAAGATTTCTCCCGTACTTAGCTCAAATCATTCCAAAGACAATCCACAACAAAAAAATTTCATTAATATATAAATATACTTCGAGAGCCATCATGCTTCCCATCTACAAAATCAACCATGTTGTAGATTTCTTTCACACTCGAGTTCAAAACAACTCCATTAAGACCAAAAGGTCTAGTCATTCAAAATATCTCAAATATTCAACATCAACGTGCTTATAATACACCTTCTCAAAAAAACACAATTTCCAATGGAAATTCACGACCCAAATATCAAAATCATGATAAATATCATTCAAGATTCATGCTTTTTATCTCCACACATGTAAATTCATCTTTCAAAATCATAAACATCAAGATTTCATAATAATCATCATAAGATATGGGTTCATGCTTCAAATTAGTAAAAATCAAATAAAAATCTTGCCTTTGTAAAGAAAATTACTTTTAAGCACAAGAACGAAAGAGAGTTCTTGTTGAAAAACCCCGCATACCTTGAATGATGAACTTTAGATCGATTCTCATTTTTGAGATGTTAATAGTGCCTTTGAATGATGGTTCTTGGAGTTCTTGAACTAGGAACTTGGAATCTTGAATAAATTTGTAGAATTAATTGTGAACTTTGGAGGTTCTTGAAGTTGGATGTAGGAGGTTAGGGTTTTTTTTAGGGAGTTTGATGAAATATAACATATAATGCTTCTAATAGGATTTAATATATGGTTTGAACAGATTTTGGGTGAGGGTGAATGACCAAAACGCCCCTAAAAATTAAATAATTCTCGAATCTGTCCTTTGGTGGACTGTTTTGATAGTCTGAAGTAGATCAACCATAACGTTTTACTCCGATATCCAAATTGGATGAAACCAATTTCATTAGAAAGAGGACTCTCATATCTTTCCGTTGATATATAGTATCTCACCCATATTATTGTGTACGAGGAGTTATAATCATTTGAAGTTGATCCAAAAATTCACTTTTGATAGGCTGAAGTAGATCGACCATAACTTTTTGCTCCAATAGACAAATTTGATGAAACCAATTTCGTTGGAAAGAGGACTCGCAGAGTTTTCCGTTGATATATAGTAGATCACCCAGATCATTATGTACAAGGAGCTATGATCATTTAAACTTGGAGTAAAAATATGTCAGGCCTCAGTACTTTTTCCTGCACGTTTTACTGTTCACTACTATTCACAATTCGATCGGAATGTTCATAACTCATCATCGGCTGTCCGTTTTGGATGATCCACATATCGTTGGAAAGATTATTCGACACTCTATACAATGGTGGGTCATAATCTAAGACATTTCACATGGAAAATTTATAATTCGTTCTAGAAGATAAAACCCAACACGTTTACGTACAAAATTTCAACAAAAAATTTCCCGGGGTATTACTTCATCTTCCCTTGGAAACATTCATCCTCGAATGACGCTAGACATGCCAAGATTAAATAGGGAATAGAGAATACATCTGAAACCATTCGTTAGACTCATCACCACATCTTTTCTCACTCCGAATGCAACATAGAATGCATAAATTCAAGAAACTTCAGCTGAACACATAATAAATGACAGCTCAACTGCTGCAACTCTTATCAAAAGTGCATGATTTAGGAAAGAACAGTACCTTAGGCTTGATCGGAGTTCGCGGAATATAGGTGCGGGTACTTGTATCGCATATCCGCCTCAGCTTCCCAAGTTGCACCCTTAACAGATTGGTTTCGCCACAACACCTTGACCAAGGGAACTTCTTTGTTCCTTAGTCTTTGGACTCTGAAATCAAGAATCTCAACAGGAATCTCATCAAAAGAAAGATTTTCTTGAATGTCAGTACTCACAGAGGAATCCACTACCACAGCATCACTAATATGCTTTCTAAGCATGGAGACATGGAATATTGGATGAACAGAGGACAACTCGGAAGGTAAGTCGACCTCATAAGCTACCTTACCAACACGGCTAAGAATTTTGTAAGGACCAACATAACGGGGACTAAGCTTCCCCTTCTTTCCGAATCTCTTCACCCTCCTCATGGGTGAAATTTTCAAATACACTGGTCACCAACTTCAAACTCAAGGTCTCTTTTTCTAACATTCGCATATGACTTCTAATGACTCTGCGCAGCTTTTAACCTTTCCCTAATCAACTTAACTTTTTCATAGCCTCAAATACCGAATCAGGACCACTCACAGCCGCTTCACCTACCTCGAACCAACCTATGGGTGATCTACACTTCCTCCCAAATAAGGCTTCAAACAGAGTTATGCCAATACTAAAGTGGAAACTATTATTGTAAGGAAACTCTATCAAAGGTAAGTGATCATCCCAACTTCCCTTAAAGTTAAGTACACAAGCTCTCAGCATATCCTCTAAGGTTTGGATGGTCCACTTAGCCTGACCATCGGTCTGCGAATGAAAAGAAGAACTCAAAAGCACTTAGGTACCAAGACCCTTCTGAAAAGCTTTCCAAAAATTGCAAAGTGAACTGAGTACTCCTATCCAAAATGGTAGACAAGGAAACTCCATGCAGTCTAACTAGCTCTCGGATATACAATCTAGCATAATCCTCAGCAGTATATGAAGTATGAACAGGCAAAAAATGAGCAGACTTAGTCAACCTATCAACCACAACCCAATTGGAATCATGATGGCATCGGGAAGGAGGTAGACCAATAACGAAGTCTATATTTATCCCTTCCCACTTCCAGGTGGGAATACTAAACTCTTGCATCATACCACTAGGTCTTTGGTGTTCAACCTTAACCTATTGTCATGTTGCACACTTAGCTACAAACGCTGCTATATCATTCTTCATGCCACTCCACCAATAGATTTCTCGTAAGTCTTGGTATATCTTGGTGGCACCAGGATGAATAGAATATCGCGCCCCATGTGCTTCAGCCATAATCCTCTGTCTCAGATCATCAACATTTAGGACACACAATCTACCCTGCAATCTCAACACACCATCTCCCCCTTAGGAGAAAACCCCTACTTTTTGGTCCTTGACTGACTCCTTCAGTCTGACCAAACTAGCATCTAAGTATTGCTTTTCCTTCACTTCCGAAACCAAGGAGGATTCGAAACTACTCTGAACCCCTATACTACCTTCAACAGAGTCAAACAACCTAACCTCCAATCTAACCAAACGATGTACATCACGAGCCAACTCTTTCTTACCTTCTACCACATATGAAACACTACCCATGGACACTCTACTTAGGGCATCTGCCATAATATTGGCCTTGCCCGGATGGTACAGCACACTCATATCATAGTCCTTTAACAATTCTAACCATCGTCTCTGCCTAAGATTCAATTCTCTCTGGGTAAACACATACTGCAGACTCTTATGATCAGTGAAAACATCAACATGGACACCATACAAATAGTGTCTCTAGATTTTCAAAGCAAACACAACAGCAGCCAACTCAAGGTCATAGGTGATGTAATTTTTCTCATGGGGTTTCAACTGTCTAGAAGCATAAGCTATAACCTTACCATTTTGCATCAATATGCAACCCAACCCAACTCTCAAAGAATCACAGTACACCACAAAACCATCAACACCATCAGGCAAAGTCAACAGGGGTTGAAGTGAGTCGAGTCTTCAACTTCTGTAAACTCTTCTCACAAGATTCGGACCATAAGAACTTCACTTTCTTTTGGGTCAATCGAGTCATAGGACATGCTATAGAGGATAAACCCTCAACAAAACGATGGTAATAGCCAGCTAAACCCAAGAACTTCGGATATCAGTCGGAGAAATAGGTTTAGGCCAATTTCTAATAGCTTCGGTCTTTTGGGGATCAACTTTAATATCCTCAGAAGAAATGATATGACCCAGAAAAGCAACTGACCTTAACCAAAACTCACACTTACTGAACTTGGCAAATAACTTATGATCTCTAAGGGTTTGCAAGACAGTTCGAAGATGATCAGAATGTTCATCCTCACTACGGGAGTACACCAGTATATCATCGATGAATACTATGACAAACATATCCAGATATAGTCTGAACACTCAATTCATGAGATCCATGACAGCTGCTGGTGCATTAGTTAACTTAAAAGACATAATAAGAAACTCAAAATGGCCATAATAAGTTTGGAAAGTGGTTTTTGGGATGTCACACTCCCTAACTTGATGATAGCCAAAACGAAGGTCTATCTTTGAGAAATAACTTACACCTTGCAATTGGTCAAACAAATCATCTATTCTCGAAAGGGGGTACTTATTTTTTACGGTGGCTTTATTCAGTTGGCCGTAATCAATGCACATATGTAAAGAGCCATCTTTCTTTCTCATAAACAATACAGGAGCACCCCAAGGAGAATTACTGGGCCTTATAAAACCCTTATCTAGTAGATCTTTGAGTTGCTCTTTCAACTTCTTAAGTTCTGCAGGGGCCATACGGTAAGGAAGAATAGAAATGGGCTGAGTATCGGGATAAAGATCAATCCTGAACTCTATCTCTCTATCAGGAGGTATCCCTGGGAGATCATCCGAAAATACATCAGAAAACTCATTGACGACGTTAACAGACTGGAGAGTTGGAGTCTCAGACTTAGTGTCTTTGACTCTAACCAAATGGTAAATACATCCCTTGGAAATAAGCTTTATAGCTTTGAGCTAAGAGATAAAATGACTCTTTGGTGACACAGGATTCCCAGACCACTCAAACACGGATGCACTCAAAAATTTATACTTGACCACTCGGGTTCGATAATCAATAGAGGCATAAGAAGAATACAGCCAGTCCATACCCAAAATCACATCAAAATCTACCATGTCTAACTCAATCAGATCAGTCAACAAGACTCTATGAAGAACGGTAATAGGACACTTTTTATACACTTTCTGGGCAATAATTAAATCACCCACGGGGGTAGAAACTAGGATAGGCTCAGGAATAATCTCAGGACTCATTTCAAAATTCACAGCAATCAAAGGTGTAACATATGAGAAACTGGATCTAGGATCCAACAAAGCATACACATCAAACTAAAATATATAAAGCATACCAATAATAACATCATGAGAGTCCTCCTATTCCTGGCGAGATAGTAAAGCATAGAATCTATTCTGGCACTGCCCGCCAGCATTTGTAGAAGAGACGCCCTGAGCTGGGGCTGGGCGAGTCGCTGGAACTGGAGCACTAACAGTCTGAGTCTGGGTCTGAGGGTGATAGTCACGACGCCCTTGTTCATTCTGTGGACAATCTCTAACTCTGTGACCCATGTCACCATATCGGAAACAACCCCTCTTCTCACCCCAATACTCACCTGAAGGAGCCCTACCACACTTAGGACACAGGGGACAATTTGGCTTACTGCCAGCACTGTACTGGGACTTGGATGCATATGACCTGCTACCTTGCTCCTGACTACCTCTATGCATAGGAGCACTAGCAGATGACGGTGCTGGCATAGACGAACAATCCTGATACTAAGGGCGACTCCCTCCCTGTGATCTAGTCTGACCCTGTTCGTGCTACTCTAACCTAGCTCTCTTATTCGCTCTTATTCTATCTCTCTCCTTAATCTTGTCTGCCTTAATCTATTGAGCATGAGTCATCAGCCTAGAAAGATTTATCTCACTATTCAGAATAGCAGACCTACACTCCTACATCACATAACTAGATACTCCAGTCACAAACTTACTCATACTAGCTTGATTATCAGCCACTAAGTCAGGAGCATATTTGGCCAACTGCTTGAACTTTAGACAGTACTCCCTAACAGTCATAGAACTCTATCGCAGGTTTATAAACTCTTCCACCTTTGCCTCCCTCATCTCCAAAAAGGGGAAAACTTATCCAGGAATGCTTCCTAGAATGCTTGCCAAGTTGTAGGGATAGCACCGTCACTTCTACCTTTCCTCCAAGCAACAACTCCATCATAAGCAAGGTCTTTCAACCAATACGCAGCTAACTCCATGCTATGTTCCTCAGCTACATGCATCACCTGAGTAATCTTCCGCACCTCCTCTAAAAACAACCATGGATCCTCATCAGACTTGGACCCATAGAATTCTGGCGGATTTATCCGTATAAAGTCATGGATCCTGGCAGCAGCTCAATCACCTCCCTACTGTTGTAGAGTCGGGTCCAGGTTGGCCTGAATATTTGTAGTAATAGCTTGGGCCAGGGCCTGAAAGAATGTCTGAATTTTAGCATGAGACATATTTTCATTCAATGGGTCAGCGGGTTGAGGTTGCTGACCATCATTATTTCTTCTCGCTTGACGTAGAGGCATATTTCTAAAAGAGGAGAGCATAAATCAATAGAAGAGAGAGATACTTTAAGCACGGTAGACTTCTGAAAGAAAGAATCACACTTTTTCCTAAAACGTCTTATAGCCTCTTGCCCATAGATGTGGCGCGCTACACACCGATGATCAAGACTCTACTTAACGCGGCTTGTCAGACTCCTTAGGACACCTTAAAATATTAGGCTCTGATACCAAGTTTGTAACGCCCCAAAAAATGGGTCCCGGAGCATCACACGATGCTTGAGGCTACGAGTAGCCCAGAGCTAACCCTTTGAGCCATTTTTATTCAATTCAACACAAATCAACGGGGTTTTCATAAATAACCCTCAAATATCAACAGAGTAATCATCATCCAAGAATAACAGAATTTTAGAAAGATAACAAAATACGACTTATTAGTCAACTCCCAACATCTATACTAGTCTGACAAGCCTCTAAGAAAATCAATAAAACCCGTGAGCCATTGAGACATGCCCCAACTGACTCATACCCAGTTATCAAATGTAAACAATTCCGTGAAACCAACATCAGACATCATGTCCTCGGAACATGAGGACTCACCATGATAGAGGATGTAGAACAGCGTGCCCAAAGAATCACTGTCAAACCTAGAATTGAGCACCTGAACCTACATTCCAAGAAAATGCAGCCCATATCCAAAGATGTAGGTCAATACCATGGAAAGAAACCAAGTATATGGGGGTGTATGCAGTTTTATAAACATCATCATCATAAATATTTATAAGAAATATGCAGGATGTATGAAAGACTCACATAACCCGAAGAAAATCATCATAATCATGAGAGGATGAAATAAGTACAATAACACAAGTGAGTCATCATATAATTTGTCAATCACTTTCAGTTCATCAAGAATATCAATTCTCATAATGTAAATATCATTTAAATCTTTCGAAAGAATAACTTTCACAATTCCACTTTCAAATCACTTCACCATTCACCATAGACACAAGGAAACACACACACACTTGGAGATCCTATAACCAACATAAACCATATGAGCTACATGGAGTCCAACGTACAACCCACGTTGGGGAGAGTCGTCTTATCCTTTCCATTGAAGTGGGACTATATAAATCCACACAAACTAGTGATCACTATATAAATCAGCCTCAGGCTCACTCCTATGGGGCACGTAGTTCTAGTGAAGTAAGGTCACTTTATACCTCCCACTCGGTGCTAAGGATTTCTCCCAGACTTAGCTCAGATCATTTCAAAGACAATCCACAACAAAACAATTTCAATATTATATAAATATGCTTCGGGAGCCATCATGCTTCCCATCTATCAAAATCAACCACGTTGTGGATTTCTTTCACACTCGAGTTCAAAATAACTCTATTAAGAACAAAAGGTCAAACCATTCAAAATATCTCAAATATTCAACATCAACGTGCTTATAACACACTTTCTCAAAAAAACATAATTTCCAATGGGGATTCATGACCCAAATATCAAAATCATGATAAATATTATTCAAGATTCATGTTTTATATCTCCATACATGTAAATTCATCTTTCAAAATCATAAACATCAAGATTTCATAATAATCATCATAAGATATGGGTTCATGCTTTAAATTCATAAAAAATCAAATAAAAATCATGCCTTTGTAAAGAAAATTACTTTTCGGCACAAGAAAAAAAAAGAGTTCTTGTTGAAAAACCCCACATACCTTGAATGATGAACTTTAGATCGATACTCGTTTTTGAGATGTTAATCGTGCCTTTGAATGATGGTTCTTGGAGTTCTTGAACTAGGAACTTGGAATCTTTAATAAATTTGCAGAATTAATGGTGAACTTTGGAGGTTCTTAAAGTTGGATGTAGGAGCTTAGGGTTTTCTTTTTGAGGGAGTTTGATGAAATATAACATATACTGCTTCTAATAGGCTTTAATATAGCGTTTGGACGGATTTTGGGTGAGGGAGGAATGACCAAAACGCCCCTAAAAATCAAATAATTCTCAAATCTGTCCTTTGGTGGACTGTTTTGATAGTCTGAACTAGATCAACCATAACGTTTTACTCCGATATCCAAATTGGATGAAACTAATTTCATTAGAAAGAGGACTCTCATATATTTCCATTGATATATAGTATCTCACCCAGATCATTGCGTATGAGGAGTTATGATTGTTTGAATTTGACCCAAAAATTCACTTTTGATAGGCTGAAGTAGATCGACAATAACTTTTTGCTCCGATAGACAAATTGGATGAAACCAATTTTATTGGAAAGAGGACTCACAGAGAGTTCCGTTGATATATAGTAAATAACCCAGATCATTATGTACAAGGAGTTATGGTTTTTTAAATTTGGAGAAAAAATACGCCAGGCCTCAGTACTTTTTCCTGTACGTTTTACTGTTCACTACTATTCACAGTTCGATCGAAATGTTCATAACTCGTCGCTCAGGTGTCCGTTTTGGATGATCCACATATCGTTGGAAAGATTATTTGACAATCTACGCAGTGGTGGGTTTTAATCAAAGACATTTTTCATGGAAAATTTATAATTTATTCTATAAGAAAGAACCCAACACGTTTACGCACAAAATTTCAATGAAAAATTTCCCGAGGTATTACATATACAGGTACAGATATCAGTCATGGGTTAGCTTGTGATCCTTTGGGGTCATGATCATCGTGTAGCATTCCGGGTATCAAATTTGCGGAATTATAAATCTGTTGCAACATATGAATCACCTGTTCCAACAGATGACTCATCTATTAGAATCAGTTTCAGGTTCTATAGTACTGTAACATGATTTACCATTAGGTAATTCATCTGTTACAACATATAACTATCCTGTTGCAACATATTTATCATGACCCAGACTAATAGATCGTGCGGGCACCTGCACTATTCTAAGTATCTAGGAGAACCCTTATTACCCAACTAAAAATATGCGGAAGACTTCTGTTTTTAAGAAAATACTGGATTAAATATAATTAAGTAAATTAAATACTAATAAACTTATTCAAAAAGTTCTTACAAATGTCCTTCACTATCCCAAGACTTGGCCAAACATGTACAGGAGCTACCTATTACAACATAGACTGACAATAAAATAAATTATACAAGGACTCTAACATCTGCCAGGGAGAAAATGCAGAAGTTAGTGTTAAATATCGTCATTGATCTAGTAACTGCAAACTAACCTGCATCCAGTCTACACTTCAAGAAAGAATGTAGAAAATTAGGGTCAGTACAACCACACGTACTAGTAGACATCATCGGCCAACAATGTTAGTTCATATAATCATAAAATAGAATTAAGGAAAATGAATCATGACATCTTGAATGGAATATAATTCAACTAAGATTGTAGTAACATTATTACTTTACCTATATTACTTACTTCATCCAACTCCATCAATATTATATTCATTACTAACACACTCTAGACTCATTAATTCACACAATTAACCACAATCTAACACTAATACAATACTATTCTCTTTATTCACCTTATCTTTTTCATTACTCATATTCACAGGAACAAATCCGTAATCATAGACAACCCACACTAAACTCTGAGAATAACAACCAAATGCTTTCTTATAATATTAAAGAATGATAACTAGCCATTCTAGTAAGCTACGATTAAAACAGGTATAAATGAAACAAGTCAGTCAACATATAAGTAAGTACAAAGTTTTATTTTTTCAAATACATATCACACAATCAAATACCCAATGAATCAATAATACAGCAATAACAAATCAAACAATGCTTACAAACAAGACACATAACTATCAAGAGTGTGAACCATATTGTAAACATCCACAGACTCAACATAAATATGTACACACATGCTATGGGACTTATTTTTGCATAAATAGTCATGACCTAGAGGGAACAATATATGTTTATGTACCGTACCGGTATGGTACCCGATCCACCATATACATATCCTTACTGGCGTGGTATCCGATCCATCATATACATATCCATACCGGCGTGGTACCTGATCCAACATATACATATCCTTACCGGCGTGGTACCCGATCGAACATATATATATCCGTACCGGCGTGGTACTCGATCCAACATATACATATCCGTACTGGCATGGTACCCAATCCATCATGTACATATACATATCGGTGTGGTACCCGATCCAACATATACAAGTAATATAAATATCAAACATACACTTGCTCACAGTAGACAACACGGTGTACCAAGCTTACAAGTACACTTAAAGTCATGAGACAATTTCATCAAGTAAATTTTAATAATCATTTATACACGCATCAACAATCAAAACATCAACAATTTCAAGCATGTCCGTATACCAATCAACAAGTATCTAATTTAGGAGCATACACACAATTATGTCGAGTCTAAACTCTAATTAATAGTAACCTACTATACACATTTTATTAAATTCACACTATCTTTATGGATGCAATACGACATACTAAATTTATAAGTGTAATTAAAATCATAAAGAAATTCAATCAAGTGCTTTCATTTATCAATATTTTGACCCTCTCATGGGTATTATTTTAATAATTCATCACGATCATTGATAAGTCATTCATGGCATTAATATAAAAAGTTATCATTATCAAACAAGCCTATCATAAGCACATTTCAATAAATGATTATTATCACCAATTTAGCCTCTCAAAGGCATCCAATATATAAAGTGTTTTGATCAATACCAAAATAAGAATATCATAAAATAAATTGCAATTTAACACTTAAACATGCAAGTCACTATTGGAGTATACTTACTCATTAATTATTAAAATATTACTACCTTTTTCCATATAATACAATCACTAAACTTATTCAAGTCATCTATCCTTTAGATATTACTATGCTCATCAATACTTGATCCTATCACGATTCTCCTCATCATATTATTGTCCAACACATGCGACTTAATATCATTATAACTCAACTAGGTTCATCACTAGAACAACTAAGAACTATCATGTTCACATAATTCATTTACAACAATCTCCTTGCGGGGACATAGCACATAATATCACAAGTATCACAAAATTAATCAATAATATAGTTTTAAGGATTAAAGTTAAGTTCTTGTGTCTTTATCCACCTCAACTCCATTCCCGCAGACCTACACATGTTTTCTCCCATCAATTTTAAATTATGAAAATATAAATAACACAATCTTCTACTCATTAATCCTAGCCTACCTGGACGCCAAGCTTTTGGAAGAAACAAGGTACAATATAGATTCTCTTTCCTTTCCTTCATGTCTTGGAATAATCAATCATCTAAAAATCAAGCAATTATAAGAGTAATTGAATAATTATTGTTCAAACAAATATCCTTGGGATTCAAACCCACTAATTCTACCCTTAATTCAAGGTCTATATTATTTCCCAAGTTCAATTAATCATTGATTAGCTCCTTCAAGCTTAACCCATCTCCATTAATGGAGTTTTTATGCTAAAGGTCTCATCTTTACGGAATTGAGGTTCCTAACATAAAAATTCATAATCTAGTTTATGACATTCATATTAGGAATCTTTAATTTATAGTTTAGACTCAGCTCTAGGTCATATTAAAAACACCCATGAGTATTCCCCAAAACAATTCCACCATTAAAGTTGTTTTTAAGGATTCCAAGATATTAAAAAATTAAAAGACGAAGAAAATAATGAAAAAATTTACCTCAATGTAGGAATTTCACGTTAAACTTTGGAAAATCACCTCTAGGGTTGGGTAATGAAATTTGAGATTTTTATACCTAAAATACGGCTTAAGCTGATTTAAATATCATCAGAACTTTTGCTACAGCGAAATCCTATTTCAGTCCGGACAGTGCTCGGTAAAATAGTCCTAACTTTTTACTCTGAATTTGGATTGAGGAACGGTTTGTTCCGTTGGAAAGAGTACTCAGAGATATTTAATTTGGTAGGTATTGAGACCCCTAAATCCTTATATTCTATGAGATATGATCATTTGAAGTTTCCCCTAATAGAAACCTATTTCGAAACTATATCGGAAAGAAAGTTTTATACTTAACTTTGTATTAGGGATATTGTACGACCTTAATTCATACCTAAAGAATGTTCAACTAAAGTATTGATATTATCACTCATGAATAATTAAATTCATCAGGCTTGCGTCTATCTAGACATATCCAAAGGCTAAAATCTTCGCCAAAAAGTTTAAGGTGACCAAATAAATAAAATATTAGCTATTTTGGACACAAGTTAATATTGAGGAATCAAAAATAAAAATTATCATGAACTTATTATGAATAATTTAGTAACAACGAAATGGGTCGTTACAATATTATTCACTAGTTGCAATAAATTACTCATCTATTGGGGTTCATATTATGGCACTATAAAATCATTATTAATTTTATTATATTCATTATGAACTTTTTTTGAAAAATGTCTTTATTTAGGTACCACTAATGGAGGGATCAAAAATAATAGGGGTGAATTTTCATGGTGAATGGATCAAGAAGAGTAATCGATATGTATGGCGGTAGAAGGAGGGTGAAATACTAGAGATGATATATATGACAGACCAAAGTGATGTTTCGTATGATGATTTTGTGAACATAATTATCAGCTATTGCAGACTAAATTTTCAATTGAAAGAAATCATCATCATCTATATGCACAACTTCTTTGAAAATCAAAGGGTACTACCTTTCAAGACAACCGATCAGGTTCGATTGCGTGATTATCTTAATGATTCAGCTAGGCCGGTGTTAAGGGTGTATGTGGTTGAAAAACCGAGAGAGGACAAGAACAAGAATATAGAAGAACAACAACAACAAGACACCTTTGATGATAAGCTGGATGGTATAGACATGAATATTTTAGATAATGATTAAACACCTACACCCATTATTGCGAGCAACACGATGGGCAGTTCTTCTCAATCAACACAGTCAGGTAATCATCAAGATGACAAGACTAGCTTTTACAAGGGAATGTCATTCAAGGATAAGAAACAAATATCTACGTTTTTGTTTATTGCTTGCTTAAAAAAGATTTCAGACTAAAGAAGGTGATTAATTTGAGCAAAGTCTTTTCCTTTAGATGTTCTAATCCAAACTGTAAGTGGTAGTTGAGGGCTGTAAAATACTTAAGTTATGACAGATTTCACATTAATGTTTATAAAAAGTATCACACATGTGGTTTGGATAACATTACGAGCCAAAATCCACAGGCCACGGCAGAGGTCCTCGGTCAATATTACCAAAGTAGATTTCTCAATGGAAAAGGCCCTTCTACAAGTGATATGGTCAATCAACTCCTTACAGAATTGAGTGTTACGGTCTGTTATTATAAGATATATACAGCCATGGGGATTTTCAAGTACTTGGTTAGGGGGACACACATACGGGTGTGCAGATGCCTACCGTTACATGCTTGAGTCCACAAATCCCAAAAATAAGATGGCATTTCATGTTGATGAAAATAGAAGGTTCAAATAATTTTTTGTATTCTATAGTGCTTCGATTCTTAGTTTTAAACATTTGAAAAAAGTCGTAGCCATCAATAGGACTTTCTTAAGGAGCAAGTATAGTGGATTTTTGCTAGAGATGGTGGAACAGGATGCGGAGAGGAACATCTTTCCTATTGCTTTTTGTGTAGCGGACAAGGAATGTGATGCCTCGTAGAGATATTTTTTTAATAAATGTAAAGTTGCATTGAAGATACCAAAGAGTTGTGTTTTATTTTGGATATGCATCCATGCATCCAAGTATCCCAAAGATGGGTTCAATTTTCTACACTTTAGCTCACTTTGGTTGTTGCATGAGGCATCTTCAAGATAATATTCAAAATAACTTTCACAACGAAAGGGTCGTGACCCTTTTTTATAGAGCGGTTAAAGCATATAATAGAGATAAGTTTTTTGACCATTTCAATTAAAGAATGGATATTCATCTCAAGGAAGCTGAACATCTCATATATGTCGGTTTTAAGAGATGAAGCTATATATTTAGTACGGAAAATAGGTACATTCTTATGAATTTAATGTCTTGTTTGAGTTACAATTTTAGTATGATGCCGTACTAAGTGATTGTTTTGTATAGGTATAATATTATAACGTCAAACATAGTTGAATTAGTGAATTCATTTTTCGGAGCTGAAAGAGAATTTCTTATTATGGAACTATTTGATGAAATAAACAAGAAGTATGGAAAATTATTTCACGAAAGATGTGTGCAGTTCGCGAATAGAGGAACCAGATTTATTCTAGAAGCAGAAAAATAAATATCAATGAACATCAATTTGGGGAATAGGTTATTTTATCATCAAATAGCAAAGCACAAGTTCAGTATCGATGGTCATGGTGATGTTACCATAGTCAATCTTCAAACAAGATTTTATGCGTACAGAGTTTTTGTCTTGGATAAAATATCCTGTCCATATGCTATGGCAGCGCTTCGATCCCAATACGGTTCATAATATGGAACTAAAATTTATGAGTGCTCGTCTCCATATTATTCAGTGGAAAGATATATAATGGCATATAGTCAAAATATTAATCTGGTGCCTCCCAAAGAATATTGGGTTGTTCCTGTAGATATTTTAAGGAGATTAATACCTCTTCCATATATTGACCCAAGCACTATCAAATAGATAAGAAGGTGATATAAGAGGAGGCGTAGAGTCTGAGAATCATTTACATCAAGAAAAAACAAGTGTTCCATATGTAAGAACACTGGACACAAAAGAACTACATGCCCCGATCATAATCTACCATGATCGTTGTAATAGCAAAACTTGTGTTGTTGTTTATTATGGACTTTGATATTTTTAACTCGTTGTTGTGAACATAAATTTTATTATTTATTATATAAAATATATTTTTAGTAACTTGTGCATCAATAAAAAGAGGTAAAGCAGGAACTAAATACAACAAACCACAAAATTATTTTCAGCAGACTATCTATCTTTTGCAACAGATGGACATTTGTTGGAAGAACACAGTATAGTTTATCAAACTGGAATGTGGTCCTCCAATAGATAACTAATCTATTGCAATAGATGGGTAAGCTATTGGAGCAACACAATTTAGTTCCTGCCACAAACCCAACAGATGATCAATCTGTTTCAATAGATGGTTCATCTATTGAAAGAACTCAAAACTCTTGTTATTGGTACTAAATTTAAAATTGTTCCCTACGTCCAACCGTCAACATGGTTGTTGAGAAGATGAAATAGACTGAATGGTAATTAAATTAGAATTAAAAAGTCAAACTTAACGAAACATAAATTTTTCATCAAACAAAAACAAAATACATTAGGTAGGTAGATCCGATATAGAAAAATTAAAATACATACGCTAAAAGAAAAAACATAACCTAATTATCATTATTATTATTATTATTATTATTCTCAGTCGGCCAATCATCAACCGGCAGCAGTAGGGCCCTCCTTGGCCTGCGAATCTCTCGAAGCATCCTTGCTCTAATGGCACCCAACTCCCACTGCCGGTAACCTTCCTCTGAAGTTCCCGCATGATGTAGCACAGAATAGCAATGTCCCAAATAGGAGAATACATATCTAGGACATGCATGAGTTGACAAAAAATGTAAGCACAAAAGTAAAGAAAATAGTCCGAATGCAATACAACGTATACAACCAACAGGTAGATTTATACACAAAAAAAAAGACTTTCTCAATGAGAAAGGAATCTAGTCTTTGAAGAGAAGTAGTTGAAGATGTAATATGAAATACAAAATGCTAGAAATAAATAAAGTGTAGTAAAATGAACGAGTAAGGAGGGACCTATTTATAGAGGATTGAATTTGAATGTGTTAAGCAAAAAGGTATGATTGTTTACCTCTATTTTATTAATTACATTCAAACTAGTGACTTATTGATTTTTTTGTGAAAAGTCATGACTTAATTAAATCAAGCTGGTGACTTTTTTATTATTGTGAGAAGTCATGACTCTTCAGCTTCTTAATATTAATTAATTCTTAAAATTAAGTAACAATTTTTCTCAATTAAATAATCGAAGACATCTCACCTTTTCAAAAACTATTTATTTTAATAATATTCATTTTTATTTAGTTGTGGCAACAGATGGTCCATCTGTTGCATTAGGTAACCCATCTGTGGTAATAGATTTTTCATCTGTTGCAACAAATGGTCCATCTGTGCATAGATGATATTAATTTGTTCTTAAAATTAAATAATCATTTTTCGCAATTAAATAATCAAAGACTTCTCACCTTTTCAATAACAGTTTCTTTTAATAATATATATTTTTATTGAGTTATGGCGATAAATGGTACATCTGTTTTATTAGATAACCCATCTGTGGAAACTAATTTTTCATTTATTGCAATAAATGGTCCATTTGTGCAACAAATGATCCATTTATGCAATAGATGATCCATCTCTGGCGACAGATGGGTTATCTGATTCAACAGATGGACCATCTGTTGGGTGCTATCTTTTTTAATAATCTCCATATACCTTAGTTAATTCAAACTGGTGATTTTTCGATTATTTAAATTAAAAAAAAAACAAATTTAAAAATAAAAAAGGTGAAAAGTCATGACTTTTCGCCTTCCATTAGTTAATTAAAAATAAATAACCATTTTTCTATAGTTTTAAATTGTGTTTATCATTTATTTCCTTATTATTTATTTATGAATCATTTTTCTTTATTAAATAATTAAAAATTCATAACTTTTCACAATTTCCCTTTCAATAACCTTTTTTTAAATTAATAATCATTTTAGTTTGTTTTTCTAACAGATAGACCATCTATTGAAATAGATTTCTCATCTGTTTGAAGAACACAAACCAGTGGCAAGAACTGTATTGTGTTCTTCCAGTAGATCTGTGCAATAAATGTTCCATCTATTTCAAGAATGATGTTTTGAATTTTTTTAATAGATGACCCATCTGTTGCAACATATTGGTCATCTGTTGGTTGAAAGCAATGCAGTCTGATGAACACATGGATAATCTGCTGAATATAGTTTTTATAGTCTGCTGTATTTAGTTCATGTTTGGTTACCTCTTTTTATTGATGCACAATTTATTAAAAATATACTTATATAATAAATAATATCCTCCAACAATGAGTTAAAATTAACAAAGTCCATATCAAACAACAACATAAATTTACTATTATTACAATCATGGAGTATTACATATGTAGAACTTGTTTTTTCCTGATAGGCATGTAGTCCTTTGACGTTCAAGATGGTTACCCGTTGAGCCTCTGTAGTTTTGTACACTACTTTATGATGGTAACCAAGGATTAAACACTGTTTGACATTGACGGAGTAGGAATAATAATTTGCGTGTAGATGGATGGATCCACTTTCATGCGTGGGAGTTATGTATTACTGATTAGGTTATCGTGACAACACACATAATGTATAATGATTTTGTGAGTGCAGTTTTTTATCGCTTCGGCATTGATCCTTTAAACAAAATCATGAATTTTATAGTTAAGTTTGATAATTGTAAACTGATAAGGCCGAAGGGTTCCAAGAAGGTGGTGTCGATCCCCTGTTATAATTTAGTGACGATTTTGCTCATGTTTATGTATCAAGTTCTGAGAAGGGATCAATATTTGATGGAATTATAGATATTCAATAGTGATTGGACCTATTTTAATATTGCAATAGAGTTTGAGAATGCCTTTGAAGCCTCCCACTGCAACAAAAAAGAATGGAAAACCTATAGAAATTCTCGTGGTCTAAATTTATATGGATGGGTTGCTCAAGGAGACAATTATACAGCAGAAGGTGCTTGGGAGAATATGTATAGGAAAGGGGAGGTGGAGAAGACCATATAACATCACATACCTTGTTTAAGAGGAAACACAAGATAACAAGTAAGGAACTTCTAGCCAAACTAGCCAATGAAATTGACTTGAAAGATGAAAAAACTGAATGAGTAGCAAATGTGAAAGTATATCCAAAAATTAAAATCTATCAGTCATTGTTGAAAAGAAAAATGAAAAAGTGGACTAGAGCTGGACACTTTGCTAAGGGACTGTGACTAGCTAGCATGGCCTAAATAAAGACCCACTAAGAATAGGATCAGAACTCTAAGAAAGTAACTTGGCGAGCACCAAGGATTGGTAATATTTTTAGTCAAGAATGAAACTTAAACCAACAACTCCTGAAGTAAAAATAAGGGAAGCCAAGGCATCAATTTCTGAAGTCTAACTTGCATCCCATGCCTTCTATTTGAGGTTCTAATCAGATCAATGGCAGTAAAAACAAAGAGGTCAGAAGTTGGGCAGAAATCCCATTCCTTATTGTTTCCATTTCCTTAAACCTGACCAGAACCACAAGAAGAAGGCCTGGAATGCAAGTTTAACTTCAAAAATTGCCACCTTGGCTTGATCCCATATTTTTACTTTAGAAGTTGTTGGTTCAAGTTTCGTTCCTAACCGACAATCTTACCACCCTCTGTGCTTGCAAAATTATAACCTTAGAGTTCTATCCGGCATTTTGTGGGTCTTTACTCAGGAAATGCTAGCAAGACGATTTCCCTAGCAAAGTGCACAGCTCCAGACTACTACATAATTTTTCTTTTCAAAATAACTGGTGGATTTTCATTTTTTGATACACTTTTATTTTTTCATCTCATTCGGTTTTTTTATTTTTTATGTCAATTTCGGTGGCCAGATTTGCTACACGTTCCTTGCTACCTTGTGTTTCTTCTTCAATAAGGTCTGAGTTGATATATGATCTTCAGAACCTCCCCTTTCCCTTGAAGATATTCTCTCAAGCACCTTCTGTTATATAAGCATCACCCCGAGCAACCCAGCTATATAAATTTGGACCAGGGCAATAACTATATTGATTTCCATTCTTGGTTGCAGTAGTGCAAAGCTTCAAAGGCATTTCAAAAGTCTATTGAACCTTTAAAATCAATCCAATCACTACTGAATCTTCACACTGCCACCAAGAACATAGTCATTTCTCCTAACTTGACACATAAACATTAGCAAAACTATTATTCAACCGTAACAGGGCATTGACACCACCTACTTGGTTCCTCTATCTTATCAGTTGGAACATATCAATCTTAACTGTAAAATGTAATATTTTGTTTGAATGATTAATGCCTAATCGGTAAAAAACTTCATTCTCAAAATCAGTGTACTCTATGTGTTTTCACGATAACATGATCAGTAATATATATCTCCCACATATTAAGTGGTTCCATCTGCAAGCAGCTTATTCCTCTAAACCCATCTAGCCTTTTATGTTACTCGGGCGAAAGTTGATCCACTTTTACTTTTTTTTTGGGGGGAAACATAGCGTAGTGCAGCCACCCCGACTTTCGTCCTATCCTCTTTTATCTACAAACAAGAAAAAAACAAAAATAACATTACAATTAATGCTTGCATAGTTTAAAAAAAGGTACCACAAAATTCAATAAAGTGGTAACACAAAAAACCTATCTATCGCAATCAGTGACCAATTGCAACAGGTGTATCATATGTTAATGAAATCAAATAAGTTCTAATATTAGTTTGATTTCTTCCAATAGGTGGACCATCTGTTGCAACAAAAGGGTATTCCAATAGTCAATTCATCAGTTGCAACAGATGGAGAATCTGCTGGAAGACCGATATTGATTCATTAGTTGCAACAGTTGCAACACCAACACCACCAACAACATCAACAACAAAGAAACAAACCAGAAATAACCAACAAGGTTTTTTCAATTCTTTCATCAGATGATTTGAAATTTTAATAAAAATAATGGTTCGTTCATTCAAGACTCAAAAGGTACCTTTCCTTTGATTTTCTCAATAAATAGGATATGGGTAATGGGTGAATAATAAAAAAAAATAGATGCAAATAACTAATTTAAATAACTAGTGTAAAACTATGATACAATTTCAATTATCATCTTAGAAAATATGATAAAGTTGATGAAACAGGCAAAGAAAAAATGAGAAGGCAAGAATAATAGCAGAGATCGCAGATCTAATAGTGAACGATACCTGGATATTAAAAGCAAAGGGATCAAAATTCAAATTTTAGTCAAGAAAAGATATAGATTAGTTGAGATCAAAAGGATCCACAAGCAAAAGAGGAGAGAAAAGTGAGACCATAGAGAAAAAAATATTTGGTATTACCCTAAAGAGAAGAGAAAGAGAAAGAAGAGAGATAAATTATTTAATATGTGGTTGAAGGAGATTAGATGG